>NW_027422144.1:0-267197 GCF_037893015.1 Macrotis lagotis | reverse complement strand
GTTTCTTCCGTTACCCTTGCCTTTCCCTGTTTCCCTAGCCTTCCTTGCCTTCCGTTCCTCTTTGCTTGCCTTCCGTGCATTGCCTAGCCTTGCGTTGTCGTGCCTTAGCCTTGCCTCGCCTGACCGTGCCTTGCCTTCCTTTACCCTTTCCTTGCCTTGCCGTGAATTGCCTAGCCGTGCGTTGTCATGCATCAGCCTTGCCTTGCCGCACCGTGCCTTGCCTTGCGTTACCCTTACCTTGCCTTGCTTTCCCTTCCTTTCATTGCCTTCCGTTACTCTTTGCTTTCCTTCCGTGCATTGCCTAGCCTTGCGTTGTCGTGCCTTAGCCTTGCCTCGCCTGACAGTGCCTTGCCTTGCGTTACCCTTTCCTTGCCTGGCCGTGCATTGCCTAGCCGTGCGTTGTCGTGCATTAGCCTTGTCTTGCCTTACCGTGCCTTGCCTTGCGTTACCCTTTCCTTGCCTGGCCGTGCATTGCGTAGCCGTGCGTTGCCGTTCCTTAGCCTTGTTTCCCCTTGCCGTGCCTTGCCTTTTTTTACACTTGCCTTGCTTTGCCTTTCCTTCCATTCCTTCCGTTCCTCTTTCCTTGCCTAGCCGTGCACTGCCTAGCCTTGCGTTGTCGTGCATTAGCTTTGCCTCCCCAAACCGTGCCTTGCCTTGCGTTACCATTTCCTTGCCTTGCCCTGCATTGCCTAGCCCTGTGTTGTCGTGCCTTAGTCTTGTTTGGCCTTACCGTGCCGTTCCTTCCGTTACCCTTGCCTTGCCTTGCTTTCCCTTGCCTTCCTTGCCTTCCGTTACTCTTTGCTTGCCTTCCGTGCATTGCCTAGCCTTGCGATGTCGTGCCTTAGCCTTGCCTCGCGTAACGGTGCCTTGCCTTGCGTTACCCTTTCCTTTCCTTGCCGTGCATTGGCTAGCCCTGCGTTGTCGTGCCTTAGCCTTTTTTCCCCTTACCGTGCCGTTCCTTCCATTACCCTTGGCTTCCCCTGCTTTCCCTTGCCTTCCTTGCCTCCCGTTACTCTTTGCTTGCCTTCCGTTTATTGCCTAGCCGTGCGTTGTCGTGCCTTAGCCTTGCCGCGCCTTACCGTGCCTTGCCTTGCGTTACCCTTTCCTTGCCTTGCCGTGCATTGCCTAGCCTTGCGTTGTCGTGCCTGAGCCTTGCCTCGCCTGACCGTGCCTTGCCTTGCGTTACCCTTTCCTTGCCTTGCCGTGCATTGCCTAGCCGTGCGTTGTTCGTGCATCAGCCTTGCCTTGCCTCACCGTGCCTTGCCTTGCGTTACCCTTTCCTTGCCTTGCCGTGCATTGCCTAGCCGTGCGTTGCCGTGCCTTAGCCTTGTTTCCCCTTGCCGTGCCGTTCCTTCTGTTACCCTTGCCTTGCCTTGCTTTCCCTTGCCTTCCTTGCCTTCCGTTACTCTTTGCTTGCCTTCCGTGCATTGCCTAGCCTTGTGTTGTCGTGCATTCGCCTTCCTCCCCAAACCGTGCCTTGCCTTGCGTTACCCTTTCCTTGCCTTGCCCTGCATTGCCTAGCCCTGTGTTGTCGTGCCTTAGCCTTGTTTCCCCTTACCGTGCCGTTCCTTTCGTTACCCTTGCCTTCTCCTGCTTTCCCTTGCCTTCCTTGCCTTCCGTTACTCTTTGCTTGCCTTCCGTGCATTGCCTAGCCTTGCGTTGTCGTGCCTTAGCCTTGCCTCGCCTGACCGTGCCTTGCCTTGAGTTACCCTTTCCTTGCCTTGCCGTGCATTGCCTAGCCGTGCGTTGTCGTGCATTTGCCTTGTCTTGCCTCACCGTGCTTTGGCTTGCGTTACCCTTTCCTTGCCTTGCCGTGCATTGCCTAGCCCTGCATTGTCGTGCCTTAGCTTTGTTTCCCCTTACCGTGCCGTTCCTTTCGTTGCCCTTGCCTTCCCTTGCTTTCCCTTGCCTTCCTTGCCTTCCGTTACTCTTTGCTTGCCTTCCGTTTATTGCCTAGCCTTGCGTTGTCGTGCCTTAGCCTTGCCGCGCCTTACCGTGCCTTGCCTTGCGTTACCCTTTACTTGCCTTGCCGTGCATTGCCTAGCCGTGCGTTGTCCTGCATTTGCCTTGCCTTCCCTCACCGTGCCTTGCCTTGCGTTACCCTTTCCTTGCCTGGCCGTGCATTGCCTAGCCGTGCGTTGTCGTGCATTAGCCTTGTCTTGCCTTATCGTGCCTTGACTTGCGTTACCCTTTCCTTGCCTGGCCGTGCATTGCGTAGCCGTGCGTTGCCGTTCCTTAGCCTTGTTTCCCCTTGCCGTGCCTTGCCTTTTGTTACACTTGCCTTGCCTTGCTTTGCCTTGCCTTCCTTTCCTCCCGTTACTGTTTCCTTGCCTAGCCGTGCACTGCCTAGCCTTGCGTTGTCGTGCATTAGCTTTGCCTCCCCAAACCGTGCCTTGCCTTGCGTTACCATTTCCTTGCCTTGCCCTGCATTGCCTAGCTCTGTGTTGTCGTGCCTTACTCTTGTTTGCCCTTACCGTGCAGTTTCTTCCGTTACCCTTGCCTTTCCCTGCTTTCCCTAGCCTTCCTTGCCTTCCGTTCCTCTTTGCTTGCCTTCCGTGCATTGCCTAGCCTTGCGTTGTCGTGCCTTAGCCTTGCCTAGCCTGACCGTGCCTTGCCTTGCTTTACCCTTTCCTTGCCTTGCCGTGAATTGCCTAGGGGTGCGTTGTCATGCATCAGCCTTGCCTTGCCGCACCGTGCCTTGCCTTGCGTTACCCTTACCTTGCCTTACTTTCCCTTCCTTTCATTGCCTTCCGTTACTCTTTGCTTTCCTTCCGTGCATTGCCTAGCCTTGCGTTGTCGTGCCTTAGCCTTGCCTCGCCTGACAGTGCCTTGCCTTGCGTTACCCTTTCCTTGCCTTGCCGTGCATTGCCTAGCCGTGCGTTGTCGTGCATTAGCCTTGTCTTGCCTTACCGTGCCTTGCCTTGCGTTACCCTTTCCTTGCCTGGCCGTGCATTGCGTAGCCGTGCGTTGCCGTTCCTTAGCCTTGTTTCCCCTTGCCGTGCCTTGCCTTTTTTTACACTTGCCTTGCCTTGCTTTGCCTTTCCTTCCATTCCTTCCGTTCCTCTTTCCTTGCCTAGCCGTGCACTGCCTAGCCTTGCATTGTCGTGCATTAGCTTTGCCTCCCCAAACCGTGCCTTGCCTTGCGTTACCATTTCCTTGCCTTGCCCTGCATTGCCTAGCCCTGTGTTGTCGTGCCTTAGTCTTGTTTGGCCTTACCGTGCCGTTCCTTCCGTTACCCTTGCCTTTCCCTGCTTTCCCTAGCCTTCCTTGCCTTCCGTTCCCCTTTGCTTGCCTTCCGTGCACTGCCTAGCCTTGCGTTGTCGTGCCTTAGCCTTGCCTCGCCTGACCGTGCCTTGCCATGCGTTACCCTTTCCTTGCCTTGCCGTGAATTGCCTAGCCGTGCGTTGTCGTGCATCAGCCTTTCCTTGCCTCACCTTGCCTTGCCTTGCGTTACCCTTACCTTGCCTTGCTTTCCCTTCCTTTCATTGCCTTCCGTTACTCTTTGCTTTCCTTCCGTGCATTGCCTAGCCTTGCGTTGTCGTGCCTTAGCCTTGCCTCGCCTGACAGTGCCTTGCCTTGCGTTACCCTTTCCTTGCCTTGCCGTGCATTGCCTAGCCGTGCGTTGCCGTGCCTTAGCCTTGTTTCCCCTTGCCGTGCCGTTCCTTCCGTTACCCTTGCCTTGCCTTGCTTTCCCTTGCCTTCCTTGCCTTCCGTTACTCTTTGCTTGCCTTCCGTGCATTGCATAGCCTTGCGATGTCGTGCCTTAGCCTTGCCTCGCGTAACGGTGCCTTGCCTTGCGTTACCCTTTCCTTTCCTTGCCGTGCATTGGCTAGCCCTGCGTTGTCGTGCCTTAGCCTTGTTTCCCCTTACCGTGCCGTTCCTTCCATTACCCTTGGCTTCCCCTGCTTTCCCTTGCCTTCCTTGCCTCCCGTTACTCTTTGCTTGCCTTCCGTTTATTGCCTAGCCGTGCGTTGTCGTGCCTTAGCGTTGCCGCGCCTTACCGTGCCTTGCCTTGCGTTACCCTTTCCTTGCCTTGCCGTGCATTGCCTAGCCTTGCGTTGTCGTGCCTTAGCCTTGCCTCGCGTAACGGTGCCTTGCCTTGCGTTACCCTTTCCTTTCCTTGCCGTGCATTGGCTAGCCCTGCGTTGTCGTGCCTTAGCCTTGTTTCCCCTTACCGTGCCGTTCCTTCCGTTACCCTTGCCTTCCCCTGCTTTCCCTTGCCTTCCTTGCCTTCCGTTACTGTTTGCTTGCCTTCCGTTTATTGCCTAGCCTTGCGTTGTCGTGCCTTAGCCTTGCCGCGCCTTACCGTGCCTTGCCTTGCGTTACCCTTTCCTTGCCTTGCCGTGCATTGCCTAGCCTTGCGTTGTCGTGCCTTAGCCTTGCCTCGCCTGACCGTGCCTTGCCTTGCGTTACCCTTTCCTTGCCTTGCCGTGCATTGCCTAGCCGTGCGTTGTCGTGCATCAGCCTTGCCTTGCCTCACCGTGCCTTGCCTTGCGTTACCCTTTCCTTGCCTTGCCGTGCATTGCCTAGCCGTGCGTTGCCGTGCCTTAGCCTTATTTCCCCTTGCCGTGCCGTTCCTTCTGTTACCCTTGCCTTGCCTTGCTTTCCCTTGCCTTCCTTGACTTCCGTGACTCTTTGCTTGCCTTCCGTGCATTGCCTAGCCTTGCGTTGTCGTGCATGCGCCTTCCTCCCCAAACCGTGCCTTGCCTTGCGTTACCCTTTCCTTGCCTTACCCTGCATTGCCTAGCCCTGTGTTGTCGTGCCTTAGCCTTGTTTCCCCTTACCGTGCCGTTCCTTTCGTTACCCTTGCCTTCCCCTGCTTTCCCTTGCCTTCCTTGCCTTCCGTTACTCTTTGCTTGCCTTCCGTGCATTGCCTAGCCTTGCGTTGTCGTGCCTTAGCCTTGCCTCGCCTGACCGTGCCTTGCCTTGAGTTACCCTTTCCTTGCCTTGCCGTGCATTGCCTAGCCGTGCGTTGTCGTGCATTTGCCTTGTCTTGCCTCACCGTGCTTTGCCTTGCGTTACCCTTTCCTTGCCTTGCCGTGCATTGCCTAGCCCTGCATTGTCGTGCCTTAGCTTTGCTTCCCCTTACCGTGCCGTTCCTTTCGTTGCCCTTGCCTTCCCTTGCTTTCCCTTGCCTTCCTTGCCTTCCGTTACTCTTTGCTTGCCTTCCGTTTATTGCCTAGCCTTGCGTTGTCGTGCCTTAGCCTTGCCGCGCCTTACCGTGCCTTGCCTTGCGTTACACTTTCCTTGCCTTGCCGTGCATTGCCTAGCCTTGCGTTGTCGTGCCTTACCCTTGCCTCGCATGACCGTGCCTTGCCTTGCGTTACCCTTTCCTTGCCTTGCCGTGCATTGCCTAGCCGTGCGTTGTCCTGCATTTGCCTTGCCTTGCCTCACCGTGCCTTGCCTTGCGTTACCCTTTCCTTGCCTGGCCGTGCATTGCCTAGCCGTGCGTTTTCGTGCATTAGCCTTGTCTTGCCTTACCGTGCCTTGACTTGCGTTACCCTTTCCTTGCCTGGCCGTGCATTGCGTAGCCGTGCGTTGCCGTTCCTTAGCCTTGTTTCCCCTTGCCGTGCCTTGCCTTTTGTTACACTTGCCTTGCCTTGCTTTGCCTTGCCTTCCTTTCCTCCCGTTACTGTTTCCTTGCCTAGCCGTGCACTGCCTAGCCTTGCGTTGTCGTGCATTAGCTTTGCCTCCCCAAACCCTGCCTTGCCTTGCGTTACCATTTCCTTGCCTTGCCCTGCATTGCCTAGCCCTGTGTTGTCGTGCCTTACTCTTGTTTGCCCTTACCGTGCAGTTTCTTCCGTTACCCTTGCCTTTCCCTGTTTCCCTAGCCTTCCTTGCCTTCCGTTCCTCTTTGCTTGCCTTCCGTGCATTGCCTAGCCTTGCGTTGTCGTGCCTTAGCCTTGCCTCGCCTGACCGTGCCTTGCCTTCCTTTACCCTTTCCTTGCCTTGCCGTGAATTGCCTAGCCGTGCGTTGTCATGCATCAGCCTTGCCTTGCCGCACCGTGCCTTGCCTTGCGTTACCCTTACCTTGCCTTGCTTTCCCTTCCTTTCATTGCCTTCCGTTACTCTTTGCTTTCCTTCCGTGCATTGCCTAGCCTTGCGTTGTCGTGCCTTAGCCTTGCCTCGCCTGACAGTGCCTTGCCTTGCGTTACCCTTTCCTTGCCTGGCCGTGCATTGCCTAGCCGTGCGTTGTCGTGCATTAGCCTTGTCTTGCCTTACCGTGCCTTGCCTTGCGTTACCCTTTCCTTGCCTGGCCGTGCATTGCGTAGCCGTGCGTTGCCGTTCCTTAGCCTTGTTTCCCCTTGCCGTGCCTTGCCTTTTTTTACACTTGCCTTGCTTTGCCTTTCCTTCCATTCCTTCCGTTCCTCTTTCCTTGCCTAGCCGTGCACTGCCTAGCCTTGCGTTGTCGTGCATTAGCTTTGCCTCCCCAAACCGTGCCTTGCCTTGCGTTACCATTTCCTTGCCTTGCCCTGCATTGCCTAGCCCTGTGTTGTCGTGCCTTAGTCTTGTTTGGCCTTACCGTGCCGTTCCTTCCGTTACCCTTGCCTTGCCTTGCTTTCCCTTGCCTTCCTTGCCTTCCGTTACTCTTTGCTTGCCTTCCGTGCATTGCCTAGCCTTGCGATGTCGTGCCTTAGCCTTGCCTCGCGTAACGGTGCCTTGCCTTGCGTTACCCTTTCCTTTCCTTGCCGTGCATTGGCTAGCCCTGCGTTGTCGTGCCTTAGCCTTTTTTCCCCTTACCGTGCCGTTCCTTCCATTACCCTTGGCTTCCCCTGCTTTCCCTTGCCTTCCTTGCCTCCCGTTACTCTTTGCTTGCCTTCCGTTTATTGCCTAGCCGTGCGTTGTCGTGCCTTAGCCTTGCCGCGCCTTACCGTGCCTTGCCTTGCGTTACCCTTTCCTTGCCTTGCCGTGCATTGCCTAGCCTTGCGTTGTCGTGCCTTAGCCTTGCCTCGCGTAACGGTGCCTTGCCTTGCGTTACCCTTTCCTTTCCTTGCCGTGCATTGGCTAGCCCTGCGTTGTCGTGCCTTAGCCTTGTTTCCCCTTACCGTGCCGTTCCTTCCGTTACCCTTGCCTTCCCCTGCTTTCCCTTGCCTTCCTTGCCTTCCGTTACTGTTTGCTTGCCTTCCGTTTATTGCCTAGCCTTGCGTTGTCGTGCCTTAGCCTTGCCGCGCCTTACCGTGCCTTGCCTTGCGTTACCCTTTCCTTGCCTTGCCGTGCATTGCCTAGCCTTGCGTTGTCGTGCCTTAGCCTTGCCTCGCCTGACTGTGCCTTGCCTTGCGTTACCCTTTCCTTGCCTTGCCGTGCATTGCCTAGCCGTGCGTTGTCGTGCATCAGCCTTGCCTTGCCTCACCGTGCCTTGCCTTGCGTTACCCTTTCCTTGCCTTGCCGTGCATTGCCTAGCCGTGCGTTGCCGTGCCTTAGCCTTATTTCCCCTTGCCGTGCCGTTCCTTCTGTTACCCTTGCCTTGCCTTGCTTTCCCTTGCCTTCCTTGCCTTCCGTGACTCTTTGCTTGCCTTCCGTGCATTGCCTAGCCTTCCGTTGTCGTGCATGCGCCTTCCTCCCCAAACCGTGCCTTGCCTTGCGTTACCCTTTCCTTGCCTTACCCTGCATTGCCTAGCCCTGTGTTGTCGTGCCTTAGCCTTGTTTCCCCTTACCGTGCCGTTCCTTTCGTTACCCTTGCCTTCCCCTGCTTTCCCTTGCCTTCCTTGCCTTCCGTTACTCTTTGCTTTCCTTCCGTGCATTGCCTAGCCTTGCGTTGTCGTGCCTTAGCCTTGCCTCGCCTGACCGTGCCTTGCCTTGAGTTACCCTTTCCTTGCCTTGCCGTGCATTGCCTAGCCGTGCGTTGTCGTGCATTTGCCTTGTCTTGCCTCACCGTGCTTTGCCTTGCGTTACCCTTTCCTTGCCTTGCCGTGCATTGCCTAGCCCTGCATTGTCGTGCCTTAGCTTTGCTTCCCCTTACCGTGCCGTTCCTTTCGTTGCCCTTGCCTTCCCTTGCTTTCCCTTGCCTTCCTTGCCTTCCGTTACTCTTTGCTTGCCTTCCGTACATTGCCTAGCCTTGCGTTGTCGTGCCTTAGCCTTGCCTCGCCTGACCGTGCCTTGCCTTGCGTTACCCTTTCCTTGCCTTGCCGTGCATTGCCTAGCCGTGCACTGCCTAGCCTTGCGTTGTCGTGCATTAGCTTTGCCTCCCCAAACCGTGCCTTGCCTTGCGTTACCATTTCCTTGCCTTGCCCTACATTGCCTAGCCCTGTGTTGTCGTGCCTTAGTCTTGTTTGCCCTTACCGTGCCGTTCCTTCCGTTACCCTTGCCTTTCCCTGCTTTCCCTATCTTCCTTGCCTTCCGTTCCTCTTTGCTTGCCTTCCGTGCATTGCCTAGCCTTGCGTTGTCGTGCCTTAGCCTTGCCTCGCGTAACGGTGCCTTGCCTTGCGTTACCCTTTCCTTTCCTTGCCGTGCATTGGCTAGCCCTACATTGTCGTGCCTTAGCTTATTTTCCCCTTACCGTGCCGTTCCTTTCGTTGCCCTTGCCTTCCCTTGCTTTCCCTTCCTTTCCTTGCCTTCCTTTACTCTTTGCTTTCCTTCCGTGCATTGCCTAGCCTTGCGTTGTCGTGCCTTAGCCTTGCCTCGCCTGAAAGTGCCTTGCCTTGCGTTACCCTGTCCTTGCCTTGCCGTGCATTGCCTAGCCGTGCGTTGCCGTGCCTTAGCCTTGTTTCCCCTTGCCGTGCCGTTCCTTCCGTTACCCTTGCCTTGCCTTGCTTTCCCTTGCCTTCCTTGCCTTCCGTTACTCTTTGCTTGCCTTCCGTGCATTGCCTAGCCTTGCGTTGTCGTGCCTTAGCCTTGCCTCGCCTAACGGTGCCTTGCCTTCCGTTACCCTTTCCTTTCCTTACCGTGCATTGGCTAGCCCTGCGTTGTCGTGCCTTAGCCTTGTTTCCCCTTACCGTGCCGTTCCTTCGGTTACCCTTGCCTTCCCCTGCTTTCCCTTGCCTTCCTTGCCTTCCGTTACTCTTTGCTTGCCTTCCGTTTATTGCCTAGCCTTGCGTTGTCGTGCCTTAGCCTTGCCGCGCTTGACCGTGCCTTGCCTTGCGTTACCCTTTCCTTGCCTTGCCGTGCATTGCCTAGCCTTGCGTTGTCGTGCCTTAGCCTTGCCTCGCCTGACCGTGCCTTGCCTTGCGTTACCCTTTCCTTGCCTTGCCGTGCCTTGCCTAGCCGTCCGTTGTCGTGCATCAGCCTTGCCTTGCCTCACCGTGCCTTGCCTTGCGTTACCCTTTCCTTGCCTGGCCGTGCATTGCCTAGCCCTGCATTGTCGTGCCTTAGCTTTGTTTCCCCTTACCGTGCCGTTCCTTTCGTTGCCCTTGCCTTCCCTTGCTTTCCCTTGCCTTCCTTGCCTTCCGTTACTCTTTGCTTGCCTTCCTTTCATTGCCTAGCCTTGCGTTGTCGTGCCTTAGCCTTGCCTCGCCTGACCGTGCCTTGCCTTGCGTTACCCTTTCCTTGCCTTGCCGTGCATTGCCTAGCCGTGCGTTGTCGTGCATCAGCCTTGTCTTGACTTACCGTGCCTTGCCTTGCGTTACCCTTTCCTTGCCTGGCCGTGCATTGCGTAGCCCTGCGTTGCCGTTCCTTAGCCTTGTTTCCCCTTGCCGTGCCTTGCCTTTTGTTACACTTGCCTTGCCTTGCTTTGCCTTGCCTTCCTTTCCTTCCGTTACTCTTTCCTTGCCTAGCCGTGCACTGCCTAGCCTTGCGTTGTCGTGCATTAGATTTGCCTCCCCAAACCGTGCCTTGCCTTGCGTTATCATTTCCTTGCCTTGCCGTGCATTGGCTAGCCCTGCGTTGTCGTGCCTTAGCCTTGTTTTGCCTTACCGTGCCGTTCCTTCCGTTACCCTTGCCTTCCCCTGCTTTCCCTTGCCTTCCTTGCCTTCCGTTACTCTTTGCTTGCCTTCCGTGCATTGCCTAGCCTTGCGTTGTCGTGCCTTAGCCTTGCCTCGCCTGACCGTGCCTTGCCTTGCGTTACCCTTTCCTTGCCTTGCCGTGCATTGCCTAGCCGTGCGTTGTCGTGCATCAGCCTTGCCTTGCCTCACCGTGCCTTGCCTTGCGTCACCCTTTCCTTGCCTTTCCGTGCATTGCCTAGCCGTACGTTGCAGTGCCTTAGCCTTGTTTCCCCTTGCAGTGCCGTTCCTTCTGTTACCCTTGCCTTGCCTTGCTTTCCCTTGCCTTCCTTGCCTTCCGTTACTCTTTGCTTGCCTTCCGTGCATTGCCTAGCCTTGCGTGGTCGTGCATTCGCCTTGCCTCCCCAAACCGTGCCTTGCCTTGCGTTACCCTTTCCTTGCCTTGCCCTGCATTGCCCAGCCCTGTGTTGTCGTGCCTTAGCCTTGTTTGCCCTTGCCGTGCCGTTCCTTCCGTTACCCTTGCCTTGCCTTGCTTTCCCTTGCCTTCCTTGACTTCCGTTACTCTTTGCTTGCCTTCCGTGCATTGCCTAGCCTTGCGTTGTCGTTCCTTAGCCTTGCCTCGCCTGACCGTGCCTTGCCTTGCGGTACCCTTTCCTTGCCTTGCCGTGCATTGCCTAGCCGTGCGTTGTCGTGCATTTGCCTTGTCTTGCCTCACCGTGCCTTGCCTTGCGTTACACTTTCTTTGCCTTGCCGTGCTTTGCCTAGCCCTGCATTGTCGTGCCTTAGCTTTGTTTCCCCTTACCGTGCCGTTCCTTTCGTTGCCCTTGCCTACCCTTGCTTTCCCTTGCCTTCCTTGCCTTCCGTTACTCTTTGCTTTCCTTCCGTTCATTGCCTAGCCTTGCGTTGTCGTGCCTTAGCCTTCCCTCGCCTGACCGTGCCTTGCCTTGCGTTTCCCTTTCCTTGCCTGGCCGTGCATTGCGTAGCCGTGCGTTGCCGTTCCGTAGCCTTGTTTCCCCTTGCCGTTCCTTGCCTTTTGTTACACTTGCCTTGCCTTGCTTTGCCTTACCTTCCTTTCCTTCCGTTACTCTTTCCTTGCCTAGCCGTGCACTGCCTAGCCTTGCGTTGTCGTGCATTAGCTTTGCCTCCCCAAACCGTGCCTTGCCTTGCGTTACCATTTCCTTGCCTTGCCCTGCATTGCCTAGCCCTGTGTTGTCGTGCCTTAGTCTTGTTTTGCCTTACCGTGCCGTTCCTTCCGTTACCCTTGCCTTCCCCTGCTTTCCCTTGCCTTCCTTGCCTTCCGTTACTCTTTGTTTGCCTTGCCGTGCATTGCCTAGCCGTGCGTTGTCGTGCATTAGCCTTGCCTTGCCTTACCGTGCCTTGCCTTGCGTTACCCTTTCCTTGCCTTGCCCTGCATTGCCTAGCCCTGTGTTTTCGTGCCTTAGCCTTGTTTCCCCTTACCGTGCCGTTCCTTTCGTTACCCTTGCCTTCCCCTGCTTTCCCTTGCCTTCCTTTTCTTCCGATTCTCTTTGATTGCCTTCCGTGCATTGCCTAGCCTTGCGTTGTCGTGCCTTAGCCTTGCCGCGCCTGACCGTGCCTTGCCTTGCGTTACCCTTTCCTTGCCTTGCCGTGCATTGCCTAGCCGTGCGTTTTCGTGCATTTGCCTTGCCTTCCCTCACCGTGCCTTGCCTTGCGTTACCCTTTCCTTGCCTGGCCGTGCATTGCCTAGCCGTGCGTTGTCGTGCATTAGCCTTGCCTTGCCTTACCGTGCCTTGCCTTGCGTTACCCTTTCCTTCCCAGGCCGTGCATTGCGTAGCCGTGCGTTGCCATTCCTTAGACTTGTTTCCCCTTGCCGTGCCTTGCCTTTTGTTACACTTGCCTTGCCTTGCTTTGCCTTGCCTTCCTTTCCTTCCGTTACTCTTTCCTTGCCTAGCCGTGCACTGCCTAGCCTTGCGTTTTCGTGCATTAGCTTTGCCTCCCCAAACCGTGCCTTGCCTTGCGTTACCATTTCCTTGCCTTGCCCTGCATTTCCTAGCCCTGTGTTATCGTGCCTTAGTCTTGTTTTGCCTTACCGTGCCGTTCCTTCC
The DNA here is from genome assembly GCF_037893015.1 of Macrotis lagotis. Taxonomy (NCBI): domain Eukaryota; kingdom Metazoa; phylum Chordata; class Mammalia; order Peramelemorphia; family Peramelidae; genus Macrotis; species Macrotis lagotis. The sequence goes on along the minus strand of NW_027422144.1, from coordinate 255,238 downwards.
GTTACCCTTGCCTTCCCCTGCTTTCCCTTGCCTTCCTTGCCTTCCGTTACTCTTTGCTTGCCTTCCGTGCATTGCCTAGCCTTGCGTTGTCGTGCCTTAGCCTTGCCTCGCCTGACCGTGCCTTGCCTTGCGTTACCCTTTCCTTGCCTTCCCGTGCATTGCCTAGCCGTGCGTTGTCGTGCATCAGCCTTGCCTTGCCTCACCGTGCCTTGCATTGCGTTACCCTTTCCTTGCCTTGCCATGCATTGCCTAGCCGTGCGTTGCCGTGCCTTAGCCTTGTTTCCCCTTGCCGTGCCGTTCCTTCCGTTACCCTTGCCTTGCCTTGCTTTCCCTTGCCTTCCTTGCCTTCCGTTACTCTTTGCTTGCCTTCCGTGCATTGCCTAGCCTTGCGTTGTCGTGCATTCGCCTTGCCTCCCCAAACCGTGCCTTGCCTTGCGTTACCCTTTCTTTGCCTTGCCGTGCATTGCCTAGCCGTGCGTTGTCGTGCCTTAACCTTACCGCGCCTGACCGTGCCTTGCCTTGCGTTACCCTTTTCTTGCCTTGCCGTGCATTGCCTAGCCTTGCGTTGTCGTGCCTTAGCCTTGCCTCGCCTGACCGTGCCTTGCCTTGCGTTACCCTTTCTTTGCCTTGCCGTGCATTGCCTAGCCGTGCGTTGTCGTGCCTTAGCCTTGTTTCCCCTTACCGTGCCGTTCCTTTCGTTACCCTTGCCTTCCCCTGCTTTCCCTTGCCTTCCTTTCCTTCCATTACTCTTTGCTTTCCTTCCGTGCATTGCCTAGCCTTGCGTTGTCGTGCCTTAGCCCTGCCTCGCCTGACCGTGCCTTGCCTTGAGTTACCCTTTCCTTGCCTTGCCGTGAATTGCCTAGCCGTGCGTTGTCGTGCATCAGCCTTGCCTTGCCTCACCGTGCCTTGCCATGCGTTACCCTTACCTTGCCTTGCTTTCCCTTCATTTCCTTGCCTTCCGTTACTCTTTGCTTTCCTTCCGTGCATTGCCTAGCCTTGCGTTGTCGTGCCTTAGCCTTGCCTCGCCTGACAGTGCCTTGCCTTGCGTTACCCTTTCCTTGCCTTGCCGTGCATTGCCTAGCCGTGCGTTGCCGTGCCATAGCCTTGTTTCCCCTTGCCGTGCCGTTCCTTCCGTTACCCTTGCCTTGCCTTGCTTTCCCTTGCCTTCCTTGCCTTCCGTTACTCTTTGCTTGCCTTCCGTGCATTGCCTAGCCTTGCGTTGTCGTGCCTTAGCCTTGCCTCGCCTAACGGTGCCTTGCCTTGCGTTACCCTTTCCTTTCCTTGCCGTGCATTGGCTAGCCCTGCGTTGTCGTGCCTTAGCCTTGTTTCCCCTTACCGTGCCGTTCCTTCCGTTACCCTTGCCTTCCCCTGCTTTCCCTTGCCTTCCTTGCCTTCCGTTACTCTTTGCTTGCCTTCCGTTTATTGCCTAGCCTTGCGTTGTCATGCATTTGCCTTGCCTTGCCTCACCGTGCCTTGCCTTGCGTTACCCTTTCCTTGCCTGGCCGTGCATTGCCTAGCCGTGCGTTGTCCTGCATTAGCCTTGTCTTGCCTTACCGTGCCTTGCCTTGCGTTACCCTTTCCTTGCCTGGCCGTGCATTGCGTAGCCGTGCGTTGCCGTTCCTTAGCCTTTTTTCCCCTTGCCGTGCCTTGCCTTTTGTTACACTTGCCTTGCCTTGCTTTGCCTTGCCTTCCTTTCCTTCCGTTACTCTTTCCTTGCCTAGCCGTGCACTGCCTACCCTTGCGTTGTCGTGCCTTAGCCTTGCCGCGCCTGACCGTGCCTTGCCTTGCGTTACCCTTTTCTTGCCTTGCCGTGCATTGCCTAGCCTTGCGTTGTCGTTCCTTAGCCTTGCCTCGCCTGACCGTGCCTTGCCTTGCGGTACCCTTTCCTTGCCTTGCCGTGCATTGCCTAGCCGTGCGTTGTCGTGCATTTGCCTTGTCTTGCCTCACCGTGCCTTGCCTTGCGTTACCCTTTCCTTGCCTTGCCCTGAATTGCCTAGCCCTGTGTTGTCGTGCCTTAGCCATGTTTCCCCTTACCGTGCCGTTCCTTTCGTTACCCTTGCCTTCCCCTTCTTTCCCTTGCCTTCCTTTCCTTCCGTTACTCTTTGCTTGCCTTCCGTGCATTGCCTAGCCTTGCGTTGTCGTGCCTTTGCCTTGCCTCGCCTGACCGTGCCTTGCCTTCCGGTACCCATTCCTTGCCTTGCCGTGCATTGCCTAGCCGTGCGTTGTCGTGCATTTGCCTTGTCTTGCCTCACCGTGCTTTGCCTTGCGTTACCCTTTCCTTGCCTTGCCGTGCATTGCCTAGCCCTACATTGTCGTGCCTTAGCTTATTTCCCCTTACCGTGCCGTTCCTTTCGTTGCCCTTGCCTTCCCTTGCTTTCCCTTCCTTTCCTTGCCTTCCTTTACTCTTTGCTTTCCTTCCGTGCATTGCCTAGCCTTGCGTTGTCGTGCCTTAGCCTTGCCTCGCCTGAAAGTGCCTTGCCTTGCGTTACCCTGTCCTTGCCTTGCCGTGCATTGCCTAGCCGTGCGTTGCCGTGCCTTAGCCTTGTTTCCCCTTGCCGTGCCGTTCCTTCCGTTACCCTTGCCTTGCCTTGCTTTCCCTTGCCTTCCTTGCCTTCCGTTACTCTTTGCTTGCCTTCCGTGCATTGCGTAGCCTTGCGTTGTCGTGCCTTAGCCTTGCCTCGCCTAACGGTGCCTTGCCTTGCGTTACCCTTTCCTTTCCTTACCGTGCATTGGCTAGCCCTGCGTTGTCGTGCCTTAGCCTTGTTTCCCCTTACCGTGCCGTTCCTTCGGTTACCCTTGCCTTCCCCTGCTTTCCCTTGCCTTCCTTGCCTTCCGTTACTCTTTGCTTGCCTTCCGTTTATTGCCTAGCCTTGCGTTGTCGTGCCTTAGCCTTGCCGCGCTTGACCGTGCCTTGCCTTGCGTTACCCTTTCCTTGCCTTGCCGTGCATTGCCTAGCCTTGCGTTGTCGTGCCTTAGCCTTGCCTCGCCTGACCGTGCCTTGCCTTGCGTTACCCTTTCCTTGCCTTGCCGTGCATTGCCTAGCCGTCCGTTGTCGTGCATCAGCCTTGCCTTGCCTCACCGTGCCTTGCCTTGCGTTACCCTTTCCTTGCCTGGCCGTGCATTGCCTAGCCCTGCATTGTCGTGCCTTAGCTTTGTTTCCCCTTACCGTGCCGTTCCTTTCGTTGCCCTTGCCTTCCCTTGCTTTCCCTTGCCTTCCTTGCCTTCCGTTACTCTTTGCTTGCCTTCCGTTCATTGCCTAGCCTTGCGTTGTCGTGCCTTAGCCTTGCCTCGCCTGACCGTGCCTTGCCTTGCGTTACCCTTTCCTTGCCTTGCCGTGCATTGCCTAGCCGTGCGTTGTCGTGCATTAGCCTTGTCTTGCCTTACCGTGCCTTGCCTTCCGTTACCCTTTCCTTGCCTGGCCGTGCATTGCGTAGCCGTGCGTTGCCGTTCCTTAGCCTTGTTTCCCCTTGCCGTGCCTTGCCTTTTGTTACACTTGCCTTGCCTTGCTTTGCCTTGCCTTCCTTTCCTTCCGTTACTCTTTCCTTGTCTAGCCGTGCACTGCCTAGCCTTGCCTTGCGTTACCATTTCCTTGCCTTGCCCTGTATTGCCTAGCCCGGTGTTGTCGTGCCTTAGTCTTGTTTTGCCTTACCGTGCCGTTCCTTCCGTTACCCTTGCCTTCCCCTGCTTTCCCTTGCCTTCCTTGCCTTCCGTTACTCTTTGCTTGCCTTCCGTGCATTGCCTAGCCTTGCGTTGTCGTGCATTCGCCTTGCCTCCCCAAACGGTGCCTTGCCTTGCGTTACCCATTCCTTTCCTTGCCCTCCATTGCCTAGCCCTGTGTTGTCGTGCCTTAGCCTTGTTTCCCCTTACCGTGCCGTTCCTTTCGTTCCCTTGCCTTCCCCTGCTTTCCCTTGCCTTCCTTGCCTTCCGTTACTCTTTGCTTGCCTTCCGTGCATTGCCTAGCCTTGCGTTGTCGTGCCTTAGCCTTGGCTCGCCTGACCGTGCCTTGCCTTGAGTTACCCTTTCCTTGCCTTGCCCTGAATTGCCTAGCCGTGCGTTGTCGTGCATCAGCCTTGCCTTGCCTCACCGTGCCTTCCCTTGCGTTACCCTTTCCTTGCCTTGCAGTGCATTGCCTAGCCGTGCGTTGTCGTGCCTTAGCCTTGTTTCCCCTTGCCGTGCCGTTCCTTCCGTTACCCTTGCCTTGCCTTGCTTTCCCTTGCCTTCCTTGACTTCCGTTACTCTTTGCTTGCCTTCCGTGCATTGCTTAGCCTTGCGTTGTCGTTCCTTAGCCTTGCCTCGCCTGACCGTGCCTTGCCTTGCGGTACCCTTTCCTTGCCTTGCCGTGCATTGCCTAGCCGTGCGTTGTCGTGCATTTGCCTTGTCTTGCCTCACCGTGCCTTGCCTTGCGTTACCCTTTCCTTGCCTTGCCCTGCATTGCCTAGCCCTGTGTTGTCGTGCCTTAGCCTTGTTTCCCCTTACCGTGCCGTTCCTTTCGTTACCCTTGCCTTCCCCTTCTTTCCCTTGCCTTCCTTTCCTTCCGTTACTCTTTGCTTGCCTTCCGTGCATTGCCTAGCCTTGCGTTGTCGTGCCTTTGCCTTGCCTCGCCTGACCGTGCCTTGCCTTCCGGTACCCCTTCCTTGCCTTGCCGTGCATTGCCTAGCCATGCGTTGTCGTGCATTTGCCTTGTCTTGCCTCACCGTGCTTTGCCTTGCGTTACCCTTTCCTTGCCTTGCCGTGCATTGCCTAGCCCTACATTGTCGTGCCTTAGCTTATTTTCCCCTCACCGTGCCGTTCCTTTCGTTGCCCTTGCCTTCCCTTGCTTTCCCTTCCTTTCCTTGCCTTCCTTTACTCTTTGCTTTCCTTCCGTGCATTGCCTAGCCTTGCGTTGTCGTGCCTTAGCCTTGCCTCGCCTGAAAGTGCCTTGCCTTGCGTTACCCTGTCCTTGCCTTGCCGTGCATTGCCTAGCCGTGCGTTGCCGTGCCTTAGCCTTGTTTCCCCTTGCCGTGCCGTTCCTTCCGTTACCCTTGCCTTGCCTTGCTTTCCCTTGCCTTCCTTGCCTTCCGTTACTCTTTGCTTGCCTTCCGTGCATTGCCTAGCCTTGCGTTGTCGTGCCTTAGCCTTGCCTCGCCTAACGGTGCCTTGCCTTGCGTTACCCTTTCCTTTCCTTACCGTGCATTGGCTAGCCCTGCGTTGTCGTGCCTTAGCCTTGTTTCCCCTTACCGTGCCGTTCCTTCGGTTACCCTTGCCTTCCCCTGCTTTCCCTTGCCTTCCTTGCCTTCCGTTACTCTTTGCTTGCCTTCCGTTTATTGCCTAGCCTTGCGTTGTCGTGCCTTAGCCTTGCCGCGCTTGACCGTGCCTTGCCTTGCGTTACCCTTTCCTTGCCTTGCCGTGCATTGCCTAGCCTTGCGTTGTCGTGCCTTAGCCTTGCCTCGCCTGACCGTGCCTTGCCTTGCGTTACCCTTTCCTTGCCTTGCCGTGCATTGCCTAGCCGTACGTTGCAGTGCCTTAGCCTTGTTTCCCCTTGCCGTGCCGTTCCTTCTGTTACCCTTGCCTTGCCTTGCTTTCCCTTGCCTTCCTTGCCTTCCGTTACTCTTTGCTTGCCTTCCGTGCATTGCCTAGCCTTGCGTTGTCGTGCATTCGCCTTGCCTCCCCAAACCGTGCCTTGCCTTGCGTTACCCTTTCCTTGCCTTGCCCTGCATTGCCCAGCCCTGTGTTGTCGTGCCTTAGCCTTGTTTGCCCTTGCCGTGCCGTTCCTTCCGTTACCCTTGCCTTGCCTTGCTTTCCCTTGCCTTCCTTGACTTCCGTTACTCTTTGCTTGCCTTCCGTGCATTGCCTAGCCTTGCGTTGTCGTTCCTTAGCCTTGCCTCGCCTGACCGTGCCTTGCCTTGCGGTACCCTTTCCTTGCCTTGCCGTGCATTGCCTAGCCGTGCGTTGTCGTGCATTTGCCTTGTCTTGCCTCACCGTGCCTTGCCTTGCGTTACACTTTCTTTGCCTTGCCGTGCTTTGCCTAGCCCTGCATTGTCGTGCCTTAGCTTTGTATCCCCTTACCGTGCCGTTCCTTTCGTTGCCCTTGCCTACCCTTGCTTTCCCTTGCCTTCCTTGCCTTCCGTTACTCTTTGCTTTCCTTCCGTTCATTGCCTAGCCTTGCGTTGTCGTGCCTTAGCCTTCCCTCGCCTGACCGTGCCTTGCCTTGCGTTTCCCTTTCCTTGCCTGGCCGTGCATTGCGTAGCCGTGCGTTGCCGTTCCGTAGCCTTGTTTCCCCTTGCCGTTCCTTGCCTTTTGTTACACTTGCCTTGCCTTGCTTTGCCTTACCTTCCTTTCCTTCCGTTACTCTTTCCTTGCCTAGCCGTGCACTGCCTAGCCTTGCGTTGTCGTGCATTAGCTTTGCCTCCCCAAACCGTGACTTGCCTTGCGTTACCATTTCCTTGCCTTGCCCTGCATTGCCTAGCCCTGTGTTGTCGTGCCTTAGTCTTGTTTTGCCTTACCGTGCCGTTCCTTCCGTTACCCTTGCCTTCCCCTGCTTTCCCTTGCCTTCCTTGCCTTCCGTTACTCTTTGTTTGCCTTGCCGTGCATTGCCTAGCCGTGCGTTGTCGTGCATTAGCCTTGCCTTGCTTTACCGTGCCTTGCCTTGCGTTACCCTTTCCTTGCCTTGCCCTGCATTGCCTAGCCCTGTGTTGTCGTGCCTTAGCCTTGTTTCCCCTTACCGTGCCGTTCCTTTCGTTACCCTTGCCTTCCCCTGCTTTCCCTTGCCTTCCTTTTCTTCCGATTCTCTTTGATTGCCTTCCGTGCATTGCCTAGCCTTGCGTTGTCGTGCATCAGCCTTGCCTTGCCTCACCGTGCCTTGCCATGCGTTACCCTTTCCTTGCCTTGCAGTGCATTGCCTAGCCGTGCGTTGTCGTGCCTTAGCCTTGTTTCCCCTTGCCGTGCCGTTCCTTCCGTTACCCTTGCCTTTCCTTGCTTTCCCTTGCCTTCCTTGACTTCCGTTACTCTTTGCTTGCCTTCCGTGCATTGCCTAGCCTTGCGTTGTCGTGCCTTAGGCTTGCCGCGCCTGACCGTGCCTTGCCTTGCGTTACCCTTTCCTTGCCTTGCCGTGCATTGCCTAGCCGTGCGTTTTCGTGCATTTGCCTTGCCTTCCCTCACCGTGCCTTGCCTTGCGTTACCCTTTCCTTGCCTGGCCGTGCATTGCCTAGCCGTGCGTTGTCGTGCATTAGCCTTGCCTTGCCTTACCGTGCCTTGCCTTACGTTACCCTTTCCTTCCCTGGCCGTGCATTGCGTAGCCGTGCGTTGCCGTTCCTTAGACTTGTTTCCCCTTGTCGTGCCTTGCCTTTTGTTACACTTGCCTTGCCTTGCTTTGCCTTGCCTTCCTTTCCTTCCGTTACTCTTTCCTTGCCTAGCCGTGCACTGCCTAGCCTTGCGTTTTCGTGCATTAGCTTTGCCTCCCCAAACCGTGCCTTGCCTTGCGTTACCATTTCCTTGCCTTGCCCTGCATTTCCTAGCCCTGTGTTGTCGTGCCTTAGTCTTGTTTTGCCTTACCGTGCCGTTCCTTCCGTTACCCTTGCCTTCCCCTGCTTTCCCTTGCCTTCCTTGCCTTCCGTTACTCTTTGCTTGCCTTCCGTGCATTGCCTAGCCTTGCGTTGTCGTGCCTTAGCCTTGCCTCGCCTGACCGTGCCTTGCCTTGCGTTACCCTTTCCTTGCCTTCCCGTGCATTGCCTAGCCGTGCGTTGTCGTGCATCAGCCTTGCCTTGCCTCACCGTGCCTTGCATTGCGTTACCCTTTCCTTGCCTTGCCATGCATTGCCTAGCCGTGCGTTGCCGTGCCTTAGCCTTGTTTCCCCTTGCCGTGCCGTTCCTTCCGTTACCCTTGCCTTGCCTTGCTTTCCCTTGCCTTCCTTGCCTTCCGTTACTCTTTGCTTGCCTTCCGTGCATTGCCTAGCCTTGCGTTGTCGTGCATTCGCCTTGCCTCCCCAAACCGTGCCTTGCCTTGCGTTACCCTTTCCTTGCCTTGCCCTGCATTGCCTAGCCCTGTGTTGTCGTGCCTTAGCCTTGTTTCCCCTTACCGTGCCGTTCCTTTCGTTACCCTTGCCTTCCCCTGCTTTCCCTTGCCTTCCTTTCCTTCCATTACTCTTTGCTTTCCTTCCGTGCATTGCCTAGCCTTGCGTTGTTGTGCCTTAGACTTGCCTCGCCTGACCGTGCCTTGCCTTGAGTTACCCTTTCCTTGCCTTGCCGTGAATTGCCTAGCCGTGCGTTGTCGTGCATCAGCCTTGCCTTGCCTCACCGTGCCTTGCCATGCGTTACCCTTACCTTGCCTTGCTTTCCCTTCATTTCCTTGCCTTCCGTTACTCTTTGCTTTCCTTCCGTGCATTGCCTAGCCTTGCGTTGTCGTGCCTTAGCCTTGCCTCGCCTGACAGTGCCTTGCCTTGCGTTACCCTTTCCTTGCCTTGCCGTGCATTGCCTAGCCGTGCGTTGCCTGCCTTAGCCTTGTTTCCCCTTGCCGTGCCGTTCCTTCCGTTACCCTTGCCTTGCCTTGCTTTCCCTTGCCTTCCTTGACTTCCGTTACTCTTTGCTTGCCTTCCGTGCATTGCCTAGCCGTGCGTTGCCTGCCTTAGCCTTGTTTCCCCTTACCGTGCCGTTCCTTTCGTTACCCTTGCCTTCCCCTTCTTTCCCTTGCCTTCCTTTCCTTCCGTTACTCTTTCCTTGCCTTCCGTGCATTGCCTAGCCTTGCGTTGTCGTGCATTCGCCTTGCCTCCCCAAACCGTGCCTTGCCTTGCCTTACCCTTTCCTTGCCTTTCCCTGCATTGCCTAGCCTGTGTTGTCGTGCCTTAGCCTTGTTTCCCCTTACCGTGCCGTTCCTTTCGTTACCCTTGCCTTCCCCTGCTTTCCCTTGCCTTCCTTGCCTTCCGTTACTCTTTCCTTGGCTTCCGTGCATTGCCTAGCCTTGCGTTGTCGTGCCTTAGCCTTGCCTCGCCTGACCGTGCCTTGCCTTGAGTTACCCTTTCCTTGCCTTGCCGTGAATTGCCTAGCGGTGCGTTGTCGTGCATCAGCCTTGCCTTGCCTCACCGTACCTTGCCTTGCGTTACCCTTTCCTTGCCTGGCCGTGCATTGCCTAGCCCTGCATTGTCGTGCCTTAGCTTTTTTTCCACTTACCGTGCCGTTCCTTTCGTTGCCCTTGCCTTCCCTTGCTTTCCCTTGCCTTCCTTGGCTTCAGTTACTCTTTGCTTGCCTTCCGTTCATTGCCTAGCCTTGCGTTGTCGTGCCTTAGCCTTCCCTCGCCTGACAGTGCCTTCCCTTGCGTTACCCTTTCCTTGCCTTGCCGTGCATTGCCTAGCCGTGCGTTGTCGTGCATTTGCCTTGCCTTCCCTCACCGTGCCTTGCCTTGCGTTACCCTTTCCTGGCCTGGCCGTGCATTGCCTAGTCGTGCGTTGTCGTGCATTAGCCTTGTCTTGCCTTACCGTGCCTTGCCTTCCGTTACCCTTTCCTTGCCTGGCCGTGCATTGCGTAGCCGTGCGTTGCCGTTCCTTAGCCTTGTTTCCCCTTGCCGTGCCTTGCCTTTTGTTACACTTGCCTTGCCTTGCTTTGCCTTGCCTTCCTTTCCTTCCGTTACTCTTTCCTTGTCTAGCCGTGCACTGCCTAGCCTTGCCTTGTCGTACATTACCTTTGCCTCCCCAAACCGTGCCTTGCCTTGCGTTACCATTTCCTTGCCTTGCCCTGCATTGCCTAGCCCGGTGTTGTCGTGCCTTAGTCTTATTTTGCCTTACCGTGCCGTTCCTTCCGTTACCCTTGCCTTCCCCTGCTTTACCTTGCCTTCCTTGCCTTCCGTTACTCTTTGCTTGCCTTCCGTGCATTGCCTAGCCTTGCGTTGTCGTGCATTCGCCTTGCCTCCCCAAACGGTGCCTTGCCTTGCGTTACCCATTCCTTTCCTTGCCTTCCATTACCTAGCCCTGTGTTGTCGTGCCTTAGCCTTGTTTCCCCTTACCGTGCCGTTCCTTTCGTTACCCTTGCCTTCCCCTGCTTTCCCTTGCCTTCCTTGCCTTCCGTTACTCTTTGCTTGCCTTCCGTGCATTGCCTAGCCTTGCGTTGTCGTGCCTTAGCCTTGGCTCGCCTGACCGTGCCTTGCCTTGAGTTACCCTTTCCTTGCCTTGCCGTGCATTGCCTAGCCGTGCGTTGTCGTGCATCAGCCTTGCCTTGCCTCACCGTGCCTTGCCTTGCGTTACCCTTTCCTTGCCTTGCAGTGCATTGCCTAGCCGTGCGTTGTCGTGCCTTAGCCTTTTTTCTCCTTGCCGTGCCGTTCCTTCCGTTACCCTTGCCTTGCCTTGCTTTCCCTTGCCTTCCTTGACTTCCGTTACTCTTTGCTTGCCTTCCGTGCATTGCCTAGCCTTGCGTTGTCGTGCCTTAGCCTTGCCTCGCCTGACCTTGCCTTGCCTTGAGTTACCCTTTCCTTGACTTGCCGTGAATTGCCTAGCCGTGCTTTGTCGTGCATCAGCCTTGCCTTGCCTCACCGTGCCTTGCCTTGCGTTACCCTTTCCTTGCCTGGCCGTGCATTGCCTAGCCCTGCATTGTCGTGCCTTAGCTTTTTTTCCCCTTACCGTGCCGTTCCTTTCGTTTCCCTTGCATTCCCTTGCTTTCCCTTGCCTTCCTTGCCTTCCGTTACTCTTTGCTTGCCTTCCGTTCATTTCCTAGCCTTGCGTTGTCGTGCTTAGCCTTCCCTCGCCTGACCGTGCCTTGCCTTGCGTTACCCTTTCCTTGCCTTGCCGTGCATTGCCTAGCCGTGCGTTGTCGTGCATTAGCCTTGTCTTGCCTTACCGTGCCTTGCATTGCGTTACCCTTTCCTTACCTGGCCGTGCATTGCGTAGCCGTGCGTTGCCGTTCCTTAGCCTTGTTTCCCCTTGCCGTGCCTTGCCTTTTGTTACACTTGCCTTGCCTTGCTTTGCCTTGCCTTCCTTTCCTTCCGTTACTCTTTCCTTGCCTAGCCGTGCACTGCCTAGCCTTGCGTTGTCGTGCATTAGCTTTGCCTCCCCAAACCGTGCCTTGCCTTCTGTTACTATTTCCTTGCCTTGCCCTGCATTGCCTAGCCCTGTGTGGTCGTGCCTTAGTCTTGTTTTGCCTTACCGTGCCATTCCTTCCGTTACCCTTGCCTTCCCCTGCTTTCCCTTGCCTTCCTTGCCTTCCGTTACTCTCTGCTTGCCTTCCGTACATTGCCTAGCCTTGCGTTGTCGTGCCTTAGACTTGGCTCGCCTGACCGTGCCTTGCCTTGAGTAACCCTTTCCTTGCCTTGCCGTGAATTGCCTAGCCGTGCGTTGTCGTGCATCAGCCTTGCCTTGCCTCACCGTGCCTTGCCTTGCGTTACCCTTTCCTTGCCTTGCAGTGCATTGCCTAGCCGTGCGTTGTCTTGCCTTAGCCTTGTTTCCACTTGCATGCCGTTCCTTCAGTTACCCTTGCCTTGCCTTGCTTTCCCTTGCCTTCCTTTCCTTCCGTTACTCTTTCCTTGCCTAGCCGTGCAATGCCTAGCCTTGCGTTGTCGTGCATCAGCCTTGCCTTGCCTCATCGGGCCTTGCCTTGCGTTACCCTTAACTTGACTTGCTTTCCCTTCCTTTCCTTGCCTTCCGTAACTCTTTACTTTCCTTCCGTGCATTGCCTAGCCTTGCGTTGTCGTGCCTTAGCCTTGCCTGGCCTGACCGTGCCTTGCCTTGCGTTACCCTTTCCTTGCCTTGCCGTGAATTGCCTAGCCGTGCGTTGTCGTGCATCAGCCTTGCCTGGCCTCACCGTGCCGTGCCATACGTTACCCTTACCTTGCCTTGCTTTCCCTTCATTTCCTTGCCTTCCGTTACTCTTTGCTTTCCTTCCGTGCATTGCCTAGCCTTGCGTTGTCGTGCCTTAGCCTTGCCTCGCCTGACAGTGCCTTGCCTTGCGTTACCCTTTCCTTGCCTTGCCGTGCATTGCCTAGCCGTGCGTTGTCGTGCATCAGCCTTGCCTTGCCTCACCGTGCCTTGCCTTGCGTTACCCTTTCCTTGCCTTGCCCTGCATTGCCTAGCCCTGTGTTGTCGTGCCTTAGCCTTGTTTCCCCTTACCGTGCCGTTCCTTTCGTTACCCTTGCCTTCCCCTGCTTTCCCTTGCCTTCCTTGCCTTCCGTTACTCTTTGCTTGCCTTCCGTACATTGCCAAGCCTTGCGTTGTCGTGCCTTAGCCTTGGCTCGCCTGACCGTGCCTTGCCTTGAGTTACCCTTTCCTTGCCTTGCCGTGCATTGCCTAGCCGTGCGTTGTCGTGCATCAGCCTTGCCTTGCCTCACCGCGCCTTGCCTTGCGTTGCCCTTTCCTTGCCTTGCAGTGCATTGCCTAGCCGTGCGTTGTCTTGCCTTAGCCTTGTTTCCCCTTGCCGTGCCGTTCCTTCTGTTACCCTTGCCTTGCCTTGCTTTCCCTTGCCTTCCTTGCCTTCCGTTACTCTTTGCTTGCCTTCCGTGCATTGCCTAGCCTTGCGTTGTCGTGCATTCGCCTTGCCTCCCCAAACCGTGCCTTGCCTTGCGTTACCCTTTCCTTGCCTTTCCCTGCATTGCCTAGCCTGTGTTGTCGTGCCTTAGCCTTGTTTCCCCTTACCGTGCCGTTCCTTTCGTTACCCTTGCCTTCCCCTGCTTTCCCTTCCTTCCTTGCCTTCCGTTACTCTTTCCTTGGCTTCCGTGCATTGCCTAGCCTTGCGTTGTCGTGCCTTAGCCTTGCCTCGCCTGACCGTGCCTTGCCTTGAGTTACCCTTTCCTTGCCTTGCCGTGAATTGCCTAGCGGTGCGTTGTCGTGCATCAGCCTTGCCTTGCCTCACCGTGGCTTGCCTTGCGTTACCCATTCCTTGCCTGGCCGTGCATTGCCTAGCCCTGCATTGTCGTGCCTTAGCTTTTTTTCCCCTTACCGTGCCGTTCCTTTCGTTGCCCTTGCCTTGCCTTGCTTTCCCTTGCCTTCCTTGCCTTCAGTTACTCTTTGCTTGCCTTCCGTTCATTGCCTAGCCTTGCGTTGTCGTGCCTTAGCCTTCCCTCGCCTGACCGTGCCTTGCCTTGCGTTACCCTTTCCTTGCCTTGCCGTGCATTGCCTAGCCGTGCGTTGTCGTGCATTTGCCTTGCCTTCCCTCACCGTGCCTTGCCTTGCGTTACCCTTTCCTTGCCTGGCCGTGCATTGCCTAGTCGTGCGTTGTCGTGCATTAGCCTTGTCTTGCCTTACCGTGCCTTGCCTTCCGTTACCCTTTCCTTGCCTGGCCGTGCATTGCGTAGCCGTGCGTTGCCGTTCCTTAGCCTTGTTTCCCCTTGCCGTGCCTTGCCTTTTGTTACACTTGCCTTGCCTTGCTTTGCCTTGCCTTCCTTTCCTTCCGTTACTCTTTCCTTGTCTAGCCGTGCACTGCCTAGCCTTGCCTTGTCGTACATTACCTTTGCCTCCCCAAACCGTGCCTTGCCTTGCGTTACCATTTCCTTGCCTTGCCCTGTATTGCCTAGCCCGGTGTTGTCGTGCCTTAGTCTTGTTTTGCCTTACCGTGCCGTTCCTTCCGTTACCCTTGCCTTCCCCTGCTTTCCCTTGCCTTCCTTGCCTTCCGTTACTCTTTGCTTGCCTTCCGTGCATTGCCTAGCCTTGCGTTGTCGTGCATTCGCCTTGCCTCCCCAAACGGTGCCTTGCCTTGCGTTACCCATTCCTTTCCTTGCCCTCCATTGCCTAGCCCTGTGTTGTCGTGCCTTAGCCTTGTTTCCCCTTACCGTGCCGTTCCTTTCGTTCCCGTGCCTTCCCCTGCTTTCCCTTGCCTTCCTTGCCTTCCGTTACTCTTTGCTTGCCTTCCGTGCATTGCCTAGCCTTGCGTTGTCGTGCCTTAGCCTTGGCTCGCCTGACCGTGCCTTGCCTTGAGTTACCCTTTCCTTGCCTTGCCGTGAATTGCCTAGCCGTGCGTTGTCGTGCATCAGCCTTGCCTTGCCTCACCGTGCCTTCCCTTGCGTTACCCTTTCCTTGCCTTGCAGTGCATTGCCTAGCCGTGCGTTGTCGTGCCTTAGCCTTGTTTCCCCTTGCCGTGCCGTTCCTTCCGTTACCCTTGCCTTGCCTTTCTTTCCCTTGCCTTCCTTGCCTTCCGTTACTCTTTGCTTGCCTTCCGTGCATTGCCTAGCCTTGCGTTGTCGTGCATTCGCCTTGCCTCCCCAAACCGTGCCTTGCCTTGCGTTACCCTTTCCTTGGCTTTCCCTGCATTGCCTAGCCTGTGTTGTCGTGCCTTAGCCTTGTTTCCCCTTACCGTGCCGTTCCTTTCGTTACCCTTGCCTTCCCCTGCTTTCCCTTGCCTTCCTTGCCTTCCGTTACTCTTTCCTTGGCTTCCGTGCATTGCCTAGCCTTGCGTTGTCGTGCCTTAGCCTTGCCTCGCCTGACCGTGCCTTGCCTTGAGTTACCCTTTCCTTGCCTTGCCGTGAATTGCCTAGCGGTGCGTTGTCGTGCATCAGCCTTGCCTTGCCTCACCGTGCCTTGCCTTGCGTTACCCTTTCCTTGCCTGGCCGTGCATTCCCTAGCCCTGCATTGTCGTGCCTTAGCTTTTTTTCCCCTTACCGTGCCGTTCCTTTCGTTGCCCTTGCCTTCCCTTGCTTTCCCTTGCCTTCCTTGCCTTCAGTTACTCTTTGCTTGCCTTCCGTTCATTGCCTAGCCTTGCGTTGTCGTGCCTTAGCCTTCCCTCGCCTGACCGTGCCTTCCCTTGCGTTACCCTTTCCTTGCCTTGCCGTCAATTGCCTAGCCGTGCGTTGTCGTGCATTTGCCTTGCCTTCCCTCACCGTGCCTTGCCTTCCGTTACCCTTTCCTTGCCTGGCCGTGCATTGCGTAGCCGTGCGTTGCCGTTCCTTAGCCTTGTTTCCCCTTGCCGTGCCTTGCCTTTTGTTACACTTGCCTTGCCTTGCTTTGCCTTGCCTTCCTTTCCTTCCGTTACTCTTTCCTTGTCTAGCCGTGCACTGCCTAGCCTTGCCTTGTCGTACATTACCTTTGCCTCCCCAAACCGTGCCTTGCCTTGCGTTACCATTTCCTTGCCTTGCCCTGTATTGCCTAGCCCGGTGTTGTCGTGCCTTAGTCTTATTTTGCCTTACCGTGCCGTTCCTTCCGTTACCCTTGCCTTCCCCTGCTTTCCCTTGCCTTCCTTGCCTTCCGTTACTCTTTGCTTGCCTTCCGTGCATTGCCTAGCCTTGCGTTGTCGTGCATTCGCCTTGCCTCCCCAAACGGTGCCTTGCCTTGCGTTACCCATTCCTTTCCTTGCCCTCCATTGCCTAGCCCTGTGTTGTCGTGCCTTAGCCTTGTTTCCCCTTACCGTGCCGTTCCTTTCGTTACCCTTGCCTTCCCCTGCTTTCCCTTGCCTTCCTTGCCTTCCGTTACTCTTTGCTTGCCTTCCGTGCATTGCCTAGCCTTGCGTTGTCGTGCCTTAGCATTGGCTCGCCTGACCGTGCCTTGCCTTGAGTTACCCTTTCCTTGCCTTGCCGTGCATTGAATAGCCGTGCGTTGTCGTGCATCAGCCTTGCCTTGCCTCACCGTGCCTTGCCTTGCGTTACCCTTTCCTTGCCTTGCAGTGCATTGCCTAGCCGTGCGTTGTCGTGCCTTAGCCTTTTTCTCCTTACCGTGCCGTTCCTTGCGTTACCCTTGCCTTGCCTTGCTTTCCCTTGCCTTCCTTGACTTCCGTTACTCTTTGCTTGCCTTCCGTGCATTGCCTAGCCTTGCGTTGTCGTGCCTTAGCCTTGCCTCGCCTGACCTTGCCTTGCCTTGAGTTACCCTTTCCTTGACTTGCCGTGAATTGCCTAGCCGTGCTTTGTCGTGCATCAGCCTTGCCTTGCCTCACCGTGCCTTGCCTTGCGTTACCCTTTCCTTGCCTGGCCGTGCATTGCCTAGCCCTGCATTGTCGTGCCTTAGCTTTTTTTCCCCTTACCGTGCCGTTCCTTTCGTTTCCCTTGCATTCCCTTGCTTTCCCTTGCCTTCCTTGCCTTCCGTTACTCTTTGCTTGCCTTCCGTTCATTTCCTAGCCTTGCGTTGTCGTGCTTACCCTTCCCTCGCCTGACCGTGCCTTGCCTTGCGTTACCCTTTCCTTGCCTTGCCGTGCATTGCCTAGCCGTGCGTTGTCGTGCATTAGCCTTGTCTTGCCTTACCGTGCCTTGCATTGCGTTACCCTTTCCTTACCTGGCCGTGCATTGCGTAGCCGTGCGTTGCCGTTCCTTAGCCTTGTTTCCCCTTGCCGTGCCTTGCCTTTTGTTACACTTGCCTTGCCTTGCTTTGCCTTGCCTTCCCTTCCTTCCGTTACTCTTTTCTTCCCTAGCCGTGCACTGCCTAGCCTTGCGTTGTCGTGCATTAGCTTTGCCTCCCCAAACCGTGCCTTGCCTTCTGTTACTATTTCCTTGCCTTTCCCTGCATTGCCTAGCCTGTGTAGTCGTGCCTTAGCCTTGTTTTGCCTTACCGTGCCATTCCTTCCGTTACCCTTGCCTTCCCCTGCTTTCCCTTGCCTTCCTTGCCTTCCTTTACTCTTTGCTTGCCTTCCGTACATTGCCTAGCCTTGCGTTGTCGTGCCTTAGCCTTGGCTCGCCTGACCGTGCCTTGCCTTGAGTAACCCTTTCCTTGCCTTGCCGTGAATTGCCTAGCCGTGCGTTGTCGTGCATCAGCCTTGCCTTGCCTCACCGTGCCTTGCCTTGCGTTACCCTTTCCTTGCCTTGCAGTGCATTGCCTAGCCGTGCGTTGTCTTGCCTTAGCCTTGTTTCCCCTTGCATGCCGTTCCTTCCGTTACCCTTGCCTTGCCTTGCTTTCCCTTGCCTTCCTTTCCTTCCGTTACTCTTTCCTTGCCTAGCCGTGCACTGCCTAGCCTTGCGTTGTCGTGCATCAGCCTTGCCTTGCCTCATCGGGCCTTGCCTTGCGTTACCCTTAACTTGACTTGCTTTCCCTTCCTTTCCTTGCCTTCCGTAACTCTTTACTTTCCTTCCGTGCATTGCCTAGCCTTGCGTTGTCGTGCCTTAGCCTTGCCTCGCCTGACCGTGCCTTGCCTTGAGTTACCCTTTCCTTGCCTTGCCGTGAATTGCCTAGCCGTGCGTTGTCGTGCATCAGCCTTGCCTTGCCTCACCGTGCCTTGCCATACGTTACCCTTACCTTGCCTTGCTTCCCCTGCTTTCCCTTGCCTTCCTTGCCTTCCGTTACTCTTCCCTTGGCTTCCGTGCATTGCCTAGCCTTGCGTTGTCGTGCCTTAGCCTTGCCTCGCCTGACAGTGCCTTGCCTTGCGTTACCCTTTCCTTGCCTTGCCGTGCATTGCCTAGCCGTGCGTTGCCGTGCCTTAGCCTTGTTTCCCCTTGCCGTGCCGTTCCTTCCGTTACCCTTGCCTTGCCTTGCTTTCCCTTGCCTTCCTTGACTTCCGTTACTCTTTGCTTGCCTTCCGTGCATTGCCTAGCCTTGCGTTGTCGTTCCTTAGCCTTGCCTCGCCTGACCGTGCCTTGCCTTGCGGTACCCTTTCCTTGCCTTGCCGTGCATTGCCTAGCCGTGCGTTGTCGTGCATTTGCCTTGTCTTGCCTCACCGTGCCTTGCCTTGCGTTACCCTTTCCTTGCCTTGCCCTGCATTGCCTAGCCCTGTGTTGTCGTGCCTTAGCCTTGTTTCCCCTTACCGTGCCGTTCCTTTCGTTACCCTTGCCTTCCCCTGCTTTCCCTTGCCTTCCTTTCCTTCCGTTACTCTTTGCTTGCCTTCCGTGCATTGCCTAGCCTTGCGTTGTCGTGCATTCGCCTTGCCTCCCCAAACCGTGCCTTGCCTTGCCTTACCCTTTCCTTGCCTTTCCCTGCATTGCCTAGCCTGTGTTGTCGTGCCTTAGCCTTGTTTCCCCTTACCGTGCCGTTCCTTTCGTTACCCTTGCCTTCCCCTGCTTTCCCTTGCCTTCCTTGCCTTCCGTTACTCTTTCCTTGGCTTCCGTGCATTGCCTAGCCTTGCGTTGTCGTGCCTTAGCCTTGCCTCGCCTGA
Organism: Macrotis lagotis; assembly: GCF_037893015.1. Lineage (NCBI taxonomy): Eukaryota > Metazoa > Chordata > Mammalia > Peramelemorphia > Peramelidae > Macrotis > Macrotis lagotis. The sequence continues at coordinate 237,290 of NW_027422144.1, read as the reverse complement.
CCGTGCCTTGCCTTGAGTTACCCTTTCCTTGCCTTGCCGTGAATTGCCTAGCGGTGCGTTGTCGTGCATCAGCCTTGCCTTGCCTCACCGTGCCTTGCCTTGCGTTACCCTTTCCTTGCCTGGCCGTGCATTGCCTAGCCCTGCATTGTCGTGCCTTAGCTTTTTTTCCCCTTACCGTGCCGTTCCTTTCGTTGCCCTTGCCTTCCCTTGCTTTCCCTTGCCTTCCTTGCCTTCAGTTACTCTTTGATTGCCTTCCGTTCATTGCCTAGCCTTGCGTTGTCGTGCCTTAGCCTTCCCTCGCCTGACAGTGCCTTCCCTTGCGTTACCCTTTCCTTGCCTTGCCGTGCATTGCCTAGCCGTGCGTTGTCGTGCATTTGCCTTGCCTTCCCTCACCGTCCCTTGCCTTGCGTTACCCTTTCCTGGCCTGGCCGTGCATTGCCTAGTCGTGCGTTGTCGTGCATTAGCCTTGTCTTGCCTTACCGTGCCTTGCCTTCCGTTACCCTTTCCTTGCCTGGCCGTGCATTGCGTAGCCGTGCGTTGCCGTTCCTTAGCCTTGTTTCCCCTTGCCGTGCCTTGCCTTTTGTTACACTTGCCTTGCCTTGCTTTGCCTTGCCTTCCTTTCCTTCCGTTACTCTTTCCTTGTCTAGCCGTGCACTGCCTAGCCTTGCCTTGTCGTACATTACCTTTGCCTCCCCAAACCGTGCCTTGCTTTGCGTTACCATTTCCTTGCCTTGCCCTGCATTGCCTAGCCCGGTGTTGTGGTGCCTTAGTCTTATTTTGCCTTACCGTGCCGTTCCTTCCGTTACCCTTGCCTTCCCCTGCTTTCCCTTGCCTTCCTTGCCTTCCGTTACTCTTTGCTTGCCTTCCGTGCATTGCCTAGCCTTGCGTTGTCGTGCATTCGCCTTGCCTCCCCAAACGGTGCCTTGCCTTGCGTTACCCATTCCTTTCCTTGCCCTCCATTACCTAGCCCTGTGTTGTCGTGCCTTAGCCTTGTTTCCCCTTACCGTGCCGTTCCTTTCGTTACCCTTACCTTCCCCTGCTTTCCCTTGCCTTCCTTGCCTTCCGTTACTCTTTGCTTGCCTTCCGTGCATTGCCTAGCCTTGCGTTGTCGTGCCTTAGCCTTGGCTCGCCTGACCGTGCCTTGCCTTGAGTTACCCTTTCCTTGCCTTGCCGTGCATTGCCTAGCCGTGCGTTGTCGTGCATCAGCCTTGCCTTGCCTCACCGTGCCTTGCCTTGCGTTACCCTTTCCCTGCCTTGCAGTGCATTGCCTATCCGTGCGTTGTCGTGCCTTAGCCTTTTTTCTCCTTGCCGTGCCGTTCCTTCCGTTACCCTTGCCTTGCCTTGCTTTCCCTTGCCTTCCTTGACTTCCGTTACTCTTTGCTTGCCTTCCGTGCATTGCCTAGCCTTGCGTTGTCGTGCCTTAGCCTTGCCTCGCCTGACCTTGCCTTGCCTTGAGTTACCCTTTCCTTGACTTGCCGTGAATTGCCTAGCCGTGCTTTGTCGTGCATCAGCCTTGCCTTGCCTCACCGTGCCTTGCCTTGCGTTACCCTTTCCTTGCCTGGCCGTGCATTGCCTAGCCCTGCATTGTCGTGCCTTAGCTTTTTTTCCCCTTACCGTGCCGTTCCTTTCGTTTCCCTTGCATTCCCTTGCTTTCCCTTGCCTTCCTTGCCTTCCGTTACTCTTTGCTTGCCTTCCGTTCATTTCCTAGCCTTGCGTTGTCGTGCTTAGCCTTCCCTCGCCTGACCGTGCCTTGCCTTGCGTTACCCTTTCCTTGCCTTGCCGTGCATTGCCTAGCCGTGCGTTGTCGTGCATTAGCCTTGTCTTGCCTTACCGTGCCTTGCATTGCGTTACCCTTTCCTTACCTGGCCGTGCATTGCGTAGCCGTGCGTTGCCGTTCCTTAGCCTTGTTTCCCCTTGCCGTGCCTTGCCTTTTGTTACACTTGCCTTGCCTTGCTTTGCCTTGCCTTCCTTTCCTTCCGTTACTCTTTCCTTGCCTAGCCGTGCACTGCCTAGCCTTGCGTTGTCGTGCATTAGCTTTGCCTCCCCAAACCGTGCCTTGCCTTCTGTTACTATTTCCTTGCCTTGCCCTGCATTGCCTAGCCCTGTGTGGTCGTGCCTTAGTCTTGTTTTGCCTTACCGTGCCATTCCTTCCGTTACCCTTGCCTTCCCCTGCTTTCCCTTGCCTTCCTTGCCTTCCGTTACTCTTTGCTTGCCTTCCGTACATTGCCTAGCCTTGCGTTGTCGTGCCTTAGACTTGGCTCGCCTGACCGTGCCTTGCCTTGAGTAACCCTTTCCTTGCCTTGCCGTGAATTGCCTAGCCGTGCGTTGTCGTGCATCAGCCTTGCCTTGCCTTACCGTGCCTTGCCTTGCGTTACCCTTTCCTTGCCTTGCAGTGCATTGCCTAGCCGTGCGTTGTCTTGCCTTAGCCTTGTTTCCCCTTGCATGCCGTTCCTTCCGTTACCCTTGCCTTGCCTTGCTTTCCCTTGCCTTCCTTTCCTTCCGTTACTCTTTCCTTGCCTAGCCGTGCACTGCCTAGCCTTGCGTTGTCGTGCATCAGCCTTGCCTTGCCTCATCGGGCCTTGCCTTGCGTTACCCTTAACTTGACTTGCTTTCCCTTCCTTTCCTTGCCTTCCGTAACTCTTTACTTTCCTTCCGTGCATTGCCTAGCCTTGCGTTGTCGTGCCTTAGCCTTGCCTGGCCTGACCGTGCCTTGCCTTGAGTTACCCTTTCCTTGCCTTGCCGTGAATTGCCTAGCCGTGCGTTGTCGTGCATCAGCCTTGCCTGGCCTCACCGTGCCGTGCCATACGTTACCCTTACCTTGCCTTGCTTTCCCTTCATTTCCTTGCCTTCCGTTACTCTTTGCTTTCCTTCCGTGCATTGCCTAGCCTTGCGTTGTCGTGCCTTAGCCTTGCCTCGCCTGACAGTGCCTTGCCTTGCGTTACCCTTTCCTTGCCTTGCCGTGCATTGCCTAGCCGTGCGTTGTCGTGCATCAGCCTTGCCTTGCCTCACCGTGCCTTGCCTTGCGTTACCCTTTCCTTGCCTTGCCCTGCATTGCCTAGCCCTGTGTTGTCGTGCCTTAGCCTTGTTTCCCCTTACCGTGCCGTTCCTTTCGTTACCCTTGCCTTCCCCTGCTTTCCCTTGCCTTCCTTGCCTTCCGTTACTCTTTGCTTGCCTTCCGTACATTGCCAAGCCTTGCGTTGTCGTGCCTTAGCCTTGGCTCGCCTGACCGTGCCTTGCCTTGAGTTACCCTTTCCTTGCCTTGCCGTGCATTGCCTAGCCGTGCGTTGTCGTGCATCAGCCTTGCCTTGCCTCACCGCGCCTTGCCTTGCGTTGCCCTTTCCTTGCCTTGCAGTGCATTGCCTAGCCGTGCGTTGTCTTGCCTTAGCCTTGTTTCCCCTTGCCGTGCCGTTCCTTCTGTTACCCTTGCCTTGCCTTGCTTTCCCTTGCCTTCCTTGCCTTCCGTTACTCTTTGCTTGCCTTCCGTGCATTGCCTAGCCTTGCGTTGTCGTGCATTCGCCTTGCCTCCCCAAACCGTGCCTTGCCTTGCGTTACCCTTTCCTTGCCTTTCCCTGCATTGCCTAGCCTGTGTTGTCGTGCCTTAGCCTTGTTTCCCCTTACCGTGCCGTTCCTTTCGTTACCCTTGCCTTCCCCTGCTTTCCCTTGCCTTCCTTGCCTTCCGTTACTCTTTCCTTGGCTTCCGTGCATTGCCTAGCCTTGCGTTGTCGTGCCTTAGCCTTGCCTCGCCTGACCGTGCCTTGCCTTGAGTTACCCTTTCCTTGCCTTGCCGTGAATTGCCTAGCGGTGCGTTGTCGTGCATCAGCCTTGCCTTGCCTCACCGTGCCTTGCCTTGCGTTACCCATTCCTTGCCTGGCCGTGCATTGCCTAGCCCTGCATTGTCGTGCCTTAGCTTTTTTTCCCCTTACCGTGCCGTTCCTTTCGTTGCCCTTGCCTTCCCTTGCTTTCCCTTGCCTTCCTTGCCTTCAGTTACTCTTTGCTTGCCTTCCGTTCATTGCCTAGCCTTGCGTTGTCGTGCCTTAGCCTTCCCTCGCCTGACCGTGCCTTGCCTTGCGTTACCCTTTCCTTGCCTTGCCGTGCATTGCCTAGCCGTGCGTTGTCGTGCATTTGCCTTGCCTTCCCTCACCGTGCCTTGCCTTGCGTTACCCTTTCCTTGCCTGGCCGTGCATTGCCTAGTCGTGCGTTGTCGTGCATTAGCCTTGTCTTGCCTTACCGTGCCTTGCCTTCCGTTACCCTTTCCTTGCCTGGCCGTGCATTGCGTAGCCGTGCGTTGCCGTTCCTTAGCCTTGTTTCCCCTTGCCGTGCCTTGCCTTTTGTTACACTTGCCTTGCCTTGCTTTGCCTTGCCTTCCTTTCCTTCCGTTACTCTTTCCTTGTCTAGCCGTGCACTGCCTAGCCTTGCCTTGTCGTACATTACCTTTGCCTCCCCAAACCGTGCCTTGCCTTGCGTTACCATTTCCTTGCCTTGCCCTGTATTGCCTAGCCCGGTGTTGTCGTGCCTTAGTCTTGTTTTGCCTTACCGTGCCGTTCCTTCCGTTACCCTTGCCTTCCCCTGCTTTCCCTTGCCTTCCTTGCTTTCCGTTACTCTTTGCTTGCCTTCCGTGCATTGCCTAGCCTTGCGTTGTCGTGCATTCCCCTTGCCTCCCCAAACGGTGCCTTACCTTGCGTTACCCATTCCTTTCCTTGCCCTCCATTGCCTAGCCCTGTGTTGTCGTGCCTTAGCCTTGTTTCCCCTTACCGTGCCGTTCCTTTCGTTCCCGTGCCTTCCCCTGCTTTCCCTTGCCTTCCTTGCCTTCCGTTACTCTTTGCTTGCCTTCCGTGCATTGCCTAGCCTTGCGTTGTCGTGCATTCGCCTTGCCTCCCCAAACCGTGCCTTGCCTTGCGTTACCCTTTCCTTGCCTTTCCCTGCATTGCCTAGCCTGTGTTGTCGTGCCTTAGCCTTGTTTCCCCTTACCGTGCCGTTCCTTTCGTTACCCTTGCCTTCCCCTGCTTTCCCTTGCCTTCCTTGCCTTCCGTTACTCTTTCCTTGGCTTCCGTGCATTGCCTAGCCTTGCGTTGTCGTGCCTTAGCCTTGCCTCGCCTGACCGTGCCTTGCCTTGAGTTACCCTTTCCTTGCCTTGCCGTGAATTGCCTAGCGGTGCGTTGTCGTGCATCAGCCTTGCCTTGCCTCACCGTGCCTTGCCTTGCGTTACCCTTTCCTTGCCTGGCCGTGCATTGCCTAGCCCTGCATTGTCGTGCCTTAGCTTTTTTTCCCCTTACCGTGCCGTTCCTTTCGTTGCCCTTGCCTTCCCTTGCTTTCCCTTGCCTTCCTTGCCTTCAGTTACTCTTTGCTTGCCTTCCGTTCATTGCCTAGCCTTGCGTTGTCGTGCCTTAGCCTTCCCTCGCCTGACCGTGCCTTCCCTTGCGTTACCCTTTCCTTGCCTTGCCGTCAATTGCCTAGCCGTGCGTTGTCGTGCATTTGCCTTGCCTTCCCTCACCGTGCCTTGCCTTCCGTTACCCTTTCCTTGCCTGGCCGTGCATTGCGTAGCCGTGCGTTGCCGTTCCTTAGCCTTGTTTCCCCTTGCCGTGCCTTGCCTTTTGTTACACTTGCCTTGCCTTGCTTTGCCTTGCCTTCCTTTCCTTCCGTTACTCTTTCCTTGTCTAGCCGTGCACTGCCTAGCCTTGCCTTGTCGTACATTACCTTTGCCTCCCCAAACCGTGCCTTGCCTTGCGTTACCATTTCCTTGCCTTGCCCTGTATTGCCTAGCCCGGTGTTGTCGTGCCTTAGTCTTGTTTTGCCTTACCGTGCCGTTCCTTCCGTTACCCTTGCCTTCCCCTGCTTTCCCTTGCCTTCCTTGCCTTCCGTTACTCTTTGCTTGCCTTCCGTGCATTGCCTAGCCTTGCGTTGTCGTGCATTCGCCTTGCCTCCCCAAACGGTGCCTTGCCTTGCGTTACCCATTCCTTTCCTTGCCCTCCATTGCCTAGCCCTGTGTTGTCGTGCCTTAGCCTTGTTTCCCCTTACCGTGCCGTTCCTTTCGTTACCCTTGCCTTCCCCTGCTTTCCCTTGCCTTCCTTGCCTTCCGTTACTCTTTGCTTGCCTTCCGTGCATTGCCTAGCCTTGCGTTGTCGTGCCTTAGCCTTGGCTCGCCTGACCGTGCCTTGCCTTGAGTTACCCTTTCCTTGCCTTGCCGTGCATTGCCTAGCCGTGCGTTGTCGTGCATCAGCCTTGCCTTGCCTCACCGTGCCTTGCCTTGCGTTACCCTTTCCTTGCCTTGCAGTGCATTGCCTAGCCGTGCGTTGTCGTGCCTTAGCCTTTTTTCTCCTTGCCGTGCCGTTCCTTCCGTTACCCTTGCCTTGCCTTGCTTTCCCTTGCCTTCCTTGACTTCCGTTACTCTTTGCTTGCCTTCCGTGCATTGCCTAGCCTTGCGTTGTCGTGCCTTAGCCTTGCCTCGCCTGACCTTGCCTTGCCTTGAGTTACCCTTTCCTTGACTTGCCGTGAATTGCCTAGCCGTGCTTTGTCGTGCATCAGCCTTGCCTTGCCTCACCGTGCCTTGCCTTGCGTTACCCTTTCCTTGCCTGGCCGTGCATTGCCTAGCCCTGCATTGTCGTGCCTTAGCTTTTTTTCCCCTTACCGTGCCGTTCCTTTCGTTTCCCTTGCATTCCCTTGCTTTCCCTTGCCTTCCTTGCCTTCCGTTACTCTTTGCTTGCCTTCCGTTCATTTCCTAGCCTTGCGTTGTCGTGCTTACCCTTCCCTCGCCTGACCGTGCCTTGCCTTGCGTTACCCTTTCCTTGCCTTGCCGTGCATTGCCTAGCCGTGCGTTGTCGTGCATTAGCCTTGTCTTGCCTTACCGTGCCTTGCATTGCGTTACCCTTTCCTTACCTGGCCGTGCGTTGCGTAGCCGTGCGTTGCCGTTCCTTAGCCTTGTTTCCCCTTGCCGTGCCTTGCCTTTTGTTACACTTGCCTTGCCTTGCTTTGCCTTGCCTTCCCTTCCTTCCGTTACTCTTTCCTTCCCTAGCCGTGCACTGCCTAGCCTTGCGTTGTCGTGCATTAGCTTTGCCTCCCCAAACCGTGCCTTGCCTTCTGTTACTATTTCCTTGCCTTTCCCTGCATTGCCTAGCCTGTGTTGTGGTGCCTTAGCCTTGTTTTGCCTTACCGTGCCATTCCTTCCGTTACCCTTGCCTTCCCCTGCTTTCCCTTGCCTTCCTTGCCTTCCGTTACTCTTTGCTTGCCTTCCGTACATTGCCTAGCCTTGCGTTGTCGTGCCTTAGCCTTGGCTCGCCTGACCGTGCCTTGCCTTGAGTAACCCTTTCCTTGCCTTGCCGTGAATTGCCTAGCCGTGCGTTGTCGTGCATCAGCCTTGCCTTGCCTCACCGTGCCTTGCCTTGCGTTACCCTTTCCTTGCCTTGCAGTGCATTGCCTAGCCGTGCGTTGTCTTGCCTTAGCCTTGTTTCCCCTTGCATGCCGTTCCTTCCGTTACCCTTGCCTTGCCTTGCTTTCCCTTGCCTTCCTTTCCTTCCGTTACTCTTTCCTTGCCTAGCCGTGCACTGCCTAGCCTTGCGTTGTCGTGCATCAGCCTTGCCTTGCCTCATCGGGCCTTGCCTTGCGTTACCCTTAACTTGACTTGCTTTCCCTTCCTTTCCTTGCCTTCCGTAACTCTTTACTTTCCTTCCGTGCATTGCCTAGCCTTGCGTTGTCGTGCCTTAGCCTTGCCTCGCCTGACCGTGCCTTGCCTTGAGTTACCCTTTCCTTGCCTTGCCGTGAATTGCCTAGCCGTGCGTTGTCGTGCATCAGCCTTGCCTTGCCTCACCGTGCCTTGCCATACGTTACCCTTACCTTGCCTTGCTTTCCCTTCATTTCCTTGCCTTCCGTTACTCTTTGCTTTCCTTCCGTGCATTGCCTAGCCTTGCGTTGTCGTGCCTTAGCCTTGCCTCGCCTGACAGTGCCTTGCCTTGCGTTACCCTTTCCTTGCCTTGCCGTGCATTGCCTAGCCGTGCGTTGTCGTGCATCAGCCTTGCCTTGCCTCACCGTGCCTTGCCTTGCGTTACCCTTTCCTTGCCTTGCCCTGCATTGCCTAGCCCTGTGTTGTCGTGCCTTAGCCTTGTTTCCCCTTACCGTGCCGTTCCTTTCGTTACCCTTGCCTTCCCCTGCTTTCCCTTGCCTTCCTTGCCTTCCGTTACTCTTTGCTTGCCTTCCGTACATTGCCTAGCCTTGCGTTGTCGTGCCTTAGCCTTGGCTCGCCTGACCGTGCCTTGCCTTGAGTTACCCTTTCCTTGCCTTGCCGTGCATTGCCTAGCCGTGCGTTGTCGTGCATCAGCCTTGCCTTGCCTCACCGTGCCTTGCCTTGCGTTACCCTTTCCTTGCCTTGCAGTGCATTGCCTAGCCGTGCGTTGTCTTGCCTTAGCCTTGTTTCCCCTTGCCGTGCCGTTCCTTCTGTTACCCTTGCCTTGCCTTGCTTTCCCTTGCCTTCCTTGCCTTCCGTTACTCTTTGCTTGCCTTCCGTGCATTGCCTAGCCTTGCGTTGTCGTGCATTCGCCTTGCCTCCCCAAACCGTGCCTTGCCTTGCGTTACCCTTTCCTTGCCTTTCCCTGCATTGCCTAGCCTGTGTTGTCGTGCCTTAGCCTTGTTTCCCCTTACCGTGCCGTTCCTTTCGTTACCCTTGCCTTCCCCTGCTTTCCCTTGCCTTCCTTGCCTTCCGTTACTCTTCCCTTGGCTTCCGTGCATTGCCTAGCCTTGCGTTGTCGTGCCTTAGCCTTGCCTCGCCTGACCGTGCCTTGCCTTGAGTTACCCTTTCCTTGTCTTGCCGTGAATTGCCTAGCGGTGCGTTGTCGTGCATCAGCCTTGCCTTGCCTCACCGTGCCTTGCCTTGCGTTACCCATTCCTTGCCTGGCCGTGCATTGCCTAGCCCTGCATTGTCGTGCCTTAGCTTTTTTTCCCCTTACCGTGCCGTTCCTTTCGTTGCCCTTGCCTTCCCTTGCTTTCCCTTGCCTTCCTTGCCTTCAGTTACTCTTTGCTTGCCTTCCGTTCATTGCCTAGCCTTGCGTTGTCGTGCCTTAGCCTTCCCTCGCCTGACCGTGCCTTGCCTTGCGTTACCCTTTCCTTGCCTTGCCGTGCATTGCCTAGCCGTGCGTTGTCGTGCATTTGCCTTGCCTTCCCTCACCGTGCCTTGCCCTGCGTTACCCTTTCCTTGCCTGGCCGTGCATTGCCTAGTCGTGCGTTGTCGTGCATTAGCCTTGTCTTGCCTTACCGTGCCTTGCCTTCCGTTACCCTTTCCTTGCCTGGCCGTGCATTGCGTAGCCGTGCGTTGCCGTTCCTTAGCCTTGTTTCCCCTTGCCGTGCCTTGCCTTTTGTTACACTTGCCTTGCCTTGCTTTGCCTTGCCTTCCTTTCCTTCCGTTACTCTTTCCTTGTCTAGCCGTGCACTGCCTAGCCTTGCCTTGCGTTACCATTTCCTTGCCTTGCCCTGTATTGCCTAGCCCGGTGTTGTCGTGCCTTAGTCTTGTTTTGCCTTACCGTGCCGTTCCTTCCGTTACCCTTGCCTTCCCCTGCTTTCCCTTGCCTTCCTTGCCTTCCGTTACTCTTTGCTTGCCTTCCGTGCATTGCCTAGCCTTGCGTTGTCGTGCATTCGCCTTCCCTCCCCAAACGGTGCCTTGCCTTGCGTTACCCATTCCTTTCCTTGCCCTCCATTGCCTAGCCCTGTGTTGTCGTGCCTTAGCCTTGTTTCCCCTTACCGTGCCGCTCCTTTCGTTCCCTTGCCTTCCCCTGCTTTCCCTTGCCTTCCTTGCCTTCCGTTACTCTTTGCTTGCCTTCCGTGCATTGCCTAGCCTTGCGTTGTCGTGCCTTAGCCTTGGCTCGCCTGACCGTGCCTTGCCTTGAGTTACCCTTTCCTTGCCTTGCCGTGATTTGCCTAGCCGTGCGTTGTCGTGCATCAGCCTTGCCTTGCCTCACCGTGCCTTCCCTTGCGTTACCCTTTCCTTGCCTTGCAGTGCATTGCCTAGCCGTGCGTTGTCGTGCCTTAGCCTTGTTTCCCCTTGCCGTGCCGTTCCTTCCGTTACCCTTGCCTTGCCTTGCTTTCCCTTGCCTTCCTTGACTTCCGTTACTCTTTGCTTGCCTTCCGTGCATTGCCTAGCCTTGCGTTGTCGTTCCTTAGCCTTGCCTCGCCTGACCGTGCCTTGCCTTGCGGTACCCTTTCCTTGCCTTGCCGTGCATTGCCTAGCCGTGCGTTGTCGTGCATTTGCCTTGTCTTGCCTCACCGTGCCTTGCCTTGCGTTACCCTTTCCTTGCCTTGCCCTGCATTGCCTAGCCCTGTGTTGTCGTGCCTTAGCCTTGTTTCCCCTTACCGTGCCGTTCCTTTCGTTACCCTTGCCTTCCCCTTCTTTCCCTTGCCTTCCTTTCCTTCCGTTACTCTTTGCTTGCCTTCCGTGCATTGCCTAGCCTTGCGTTGTCGTGCCTTTGCCTTGCCTCGCCTGACCGTGCCTTGCCTTCCGGTACCCCTTCCTTGCCTTGCCGTGCATTGCCTAGCCATGCGTTGTCGTGCATTTGCCTTGTCTTGCCTCACCGTGCTTTGCCTTGCGTTACCCTTTCCTTGCCTTGCCGTGCATTGCCTAGCCCTACATTGTCGTGCCTTAGCTTATTTTCCCCTTACCGTGCCGTTCCTTTCGTTGCCCTTGCCTTCCCTTGCTTTCCCTTCCTTTCCTTGCCTTCCTTTACTCTTTGCTTTCCTTCCGTGCATTGCCTAGCCTTGCGTTGTCGTGCCTTAGCCTTGCCTCGCCTGAAAGTGCCTTGCCTTGCGTTACCCTGTCCTTGCCTTGCCGTGCATTGCCTAGCCGTGCGTTGCCGTGCCTTAGCCTTGTTTCCCCTTGCCGTGCCGTTCCTTCCGTTACCCTTGCCTTGCCTTGCTTTCCCTTGCCTTCCTTGCCTTCCGTTACTCTTTGCTTGCCTTCCGTGCATTGCCTAGCCTTGCGTTGTCGTGCCTTAGCCTTGCCTCGCCTAACCGTGCCTTGCCTTGCGTTACCCTTTCCTTTCCTTGCCGTGCATTGCCTAGCCCTGCGTTGTCGTGCCTTAGCCTTGTTTCCCCTTACCGTGCCGTTCCTTCGTTACCCTTGCCTTCCCCTGCTTTCCCTTGCCTTCCTTGCCTTCCGTTACTCTTTGCTTGCCTTCCGTGCATTGCCTAGCCTTGCGTTGTCGTGCCTTAGCCTTGCCGCGCCTGACCGTGCCTTGCCTTGCGTTACCCTTTCCTTGCCTTGCCGTGCATTGCCTAGCCGTGCGTTTTCGTGCATTTGCCTTGCCTTCCCTCACCGTGCCTTGCCTTGCGTTACCCTTTCCTTGCCTGGCCGTGCATTGCCTAGCCGTGCGTTGTCGTGCATTAGCCTTGCCTTGCCTTACCGTGCCTTGCCTTGCGTTACCCTTTCCTTCCCTGGCCGTGCATTGCGTAGCCGTGCGTTGCCGTTCCTTAGACTTGTTTCCCCTTGCCGTGCCTTGCCTTTTGTTACACTTGCCTTGCCTTGCTTTGCCTTGCCTTCCTTTCCTTCCGTTACTCTTTCCTTGCCTAGCCGTGCACTGCCTAGCCTTGCGTTTTCGTGCATTAGCTTTGCCTCCCCAAACCGTGCCTTGCCTTGCGTTACCATTTCCTTGCCTTGCCCTGCATTTCCTAGCCCTGTGTTGTCGTGCCTTAGTCTTGTTTTGCCTTACCGTGCCGTTCCTTCCGTTACCCTTGCCTTCCCCTGCTTTCCCTTGCCTTCCTTGCCTTCCGTTACTCTTTGCTTGCCTTCCGTGCATTGCCTAGCCTTGCGTTGTCGTGCCTTAGCCTTGCCTCGCCTGACCGTGCCTTGCCTTGCGTTACCCTTTCCTTGCCTTCCCGTGCATTGCCTAGCCGTGCGTTGTCGTGCATCAGCCTTGCCTTGCCTCACCGTGCCTTGCATTGCGTTACCCTTTCCTTGCCTTGCCATGCATTGCCTAGCCGTGCGTTGCCGTGCCTTAGCCTTGTTTCCCCTTGCCGTGCCGTTCCTTCCGTTACCCTTGCCTTGCCTTGCTTTCCCTTGCCTTCCTTGCCTTCCGTTACTCTTTGCTTGCCTTCCGTGCATGCCTAGCCTTGCGTTGTCGTGCATTCGCCTTGCCTCCCCAAACCGTGCCTTGCCTTGCGTTACCATTTCCTTGCCTTGCCCTGCATTGCCTAGCCCTGTGTTGTCGTGCCTTAGCCTTGTTTCCCCTTACCGTGCCGTTCCTTTCGTTACCCTTGCCTTCCCCTGCTTTCCCTTGCCTTCCTTTCCTTCCATTACTCTTTGCTTTCCTTCCGTGCATTGCCTAGCCTTGCGTTGTCGTGCCTTAGACTTGCCTCGCCTGACCGTGCCTTGCCTTGAGTTACCCTTTCCTTGCCTTGCCGTGAATTGCCTAGCCGTGCGTTGTCGTGCATCAGCCTTGCCTTGCCTCACCGTGCCTTGCCATGCGTTACCCTTACCTTGCCTTGCTTTCCCTTCATTTCCTTGCCTTCCGTTACTCTTTGCTTTCCTTCCGTGCATTGCCTAGCCTTGCGTTGTCGTGCCTTAGCCTTGCCTCGCCTGACAGTGCCTTGCCTTGCGTTACCCTTTCCTTGCCTTGCCGTGCATTGCCTAGCCGTGCGTTGCCGTGCCTTAGCCTTGTTTCCCCTTGCCGTGCCGTTCCTTCCGTTACCCTTGCCTTGCCTTGCTTTCCCTTGCCTTCCTTGCCTTCCGTTACTCTTTGCTTGCCTTCCGTGCATTGCCTAGCCTTGCGTTGTCGTGCCTTAGCCTTGCCTCGCCTAACGGTGCCTTGCCTTGCGTTATCCTTTCCTTTCCTTGCCGTGCATTGGCTAGCCCTGCGTTGTCGTGCCTTAGCCTTGTTTCCCCTTACCGTGCCGTTCCTTCCGTTACCCTTGCCTTCCCCTGCTTTCCCTTGCCTTCCTTGCCTTCCGTTACTCTTTGCTTGCCTTCCGTTTATTGCCTAGCCTTGCGTTGTCGTGCATTTGCCTTGCCTTGCCTCACCGTGCCTTGCCTTGCGTTACCCTTTCCTTGCTTGGCCGTGCATTGCCTAGCCGTGCGTTGTCCTGCATTAGCCTTGTCTTGCCTTACCGTGCCTTGCCTTGCGTTACCCTTTCCTTGCCTGGCCGTGCATTGCGTAGCCGTGCGTTGCCGTTCCTTAGCCTTGTTTCCCCTTGCCGTGCCTTGCCTTTTGTTACACTTGCCTTGCCTTGCTTTGCCTTGCCTTCCTTTCCTTCCGTTACTCTTTCCTTGCCTAGCCGTGCACTGCCTCGCCTTGCGTTGTCGTGCCTTAGCCTTACCGCGCCTGACCGTGCCTTGCCTTGCGTTACCCTTTTCTTGCCTTGCCGTGCATTGCCTAGCCTTGCGTTGTCGTGCCTTAGCCTTGCCTCGCCTGACCGTGCCTTGCCTTGCGTTACCCTTTCTTTGCCTTGCCGTGCATTGCCTAGCCGTGCGTTGTCGTGCCTTAGCCTTGTTTCCCCTTACCGTGCCGTTCCTTTCGTTACCCTTGCCTTCCCCTGCTTTCCCTTGCCTTCCTTTCCTTCCATTACTCTTTGCTTTCCTTCCGTGCATTGCCTAGCCTTGCGTTGTCGTGCCTTAGCCCTGCCTCGCCTGACCGTGCCTTGCCTTGAGTTACCCTTTCCTTGCCTTGCCGTGAATTGCCTAGCCGTGCGTTGTCGTGCATCAGCCTTGCCTTGCCTCACCGTGCCTTGCCATGCGTTACCCTTACCTTGCCTTGCTTTCCCTTCATTTCCTTGCCTTCCGTTACTCTTTGCTTTCCTTCCGTGCATTGCCTAGCCTTGCGTTGTCGTGCCTTAGCCTTGCCTCGCCTGACAGTGCCTTGCCTTGCGTTACCCTTTCCTTGCCTTGCCGTGCATTGCCTAGCCGTGCGTTGCCGTGCCATTGCCTTGTTTCCCCTTGCCGTGCCGTTCCTTCCGTTACCCTTGCCTTGCCTTGCTTTCCCTTGCCTTCCTTGCCTTCCGTTACTCTTTGCTTGCCTTCCGTTTATTGCCTAGCCTTGCGTTGTCGTGCATTTGCCTTGCCTTGCCTCACCGTGCCTTGCCTTGCGTTACCCTTTCCTTGCCTGGCCGAGCATTGCCTAGCCGTGCGTTGTCCTGCATTAGCCTTGTCTTGCCTTACCGTGCCTTGCCTTGCGTTACCCTTTCCTTGCCTGGCCGTGCATTGCGTAGCCGTGCGTTGCCGTTCCTTAGCCTTGTTTCCCCTTGCCGTGCCTTGCCTTTTGTTACACTTGCCTTGCCTTGCTTTGCCTTGCCTTCCTTTCCTTCCGTTACTCTTTCCTTGCCTAGCCGTGCACTGCCTACCCTTGCGTTGTCGTGCCTTAGCCTTGCCGCGCCTGACCGTGCCTTGCCTTGCGTTACCCTTTTCTTGCCTTGCCGTGCATTGCCTAGCCTTGCGTTGTCGTGCCTTAGCCTTGCCTCGCCTGACCGTGCCTTTCCTTGCGTTACCCTTTCTTTGCCTTGCCGGGCATTGCCTAGCCGTGCGTTGTCGTGCATCAGCCTTGCCTTGCCTCACCGTGCCTTGCCTTGCGTTACCCTTTCCTTACCTTGCCGTGCATTGCCTAGCCGTGCGTTGCCGTGCCTTAGCCTTGTTTCCCCTTGCCGTGCCGTTCCTTCTGTTACCTTTGCCTTGCCTTGCTTTCCCTTGCCTTCCTTGCCTTCCGTTACTCTTTGCTTGCCTTCCGTGCATTGCCTAGCCTTGCGTTGTCGTGCATTCGCCTTGCCTCCCCAAACCGTGCCTTGCCTTGCGTTACCCTTTCCTTGCCTTGCCCTGCATTGCCTAGCCCTGTGTTGTCGTGCCTTAGCCTTGTTTCCCCTTACCGTGCCGTTCCTTTCGTTACCCTTGCCTTCCCCTGCTTAACCTTCCATTCCTTGCCTTCCGTTATGCTTTGCTTGCCTTCCGTGCACTTGCCAAGCCTTGCGTTGTCGTGCCTTAGCCTTGCCGCGCCTGACCGTGCCTTGCCTTGCGTTACCCTTTCCTTGCCTTGCCGTGCATTGCCTAGCCGTGCGTTGTCGTGCATTTGCCTTGCCTTCCCTCACCGTGCCTTGCCTTGCGTTACCTTTCCTTGCCTGGCCGTGCATTTCCTAGCCGTGCGTTGTCGTGCATTAGCCTTGTCTTGCCTTACCGTGCCTTGCCTTGCGTTACCCTTTCCTTGCCTGGCCGTGCATTGCGTAGCCGTGCGTTGCCGTTCCTTAGACTTGTTTCCCCTTGCCGTGCCTTGCCTTTTGTTACACTTGCCTTGCCTTGCTTTGCCTTGCCTTCCTTTCCTTCCGTTACTCTTTCCTTGCCTAGCCGTGCACTGCCTAGCCTTGCGTTGTCGTGCATAAGCTTTGCCTCCCCAAACCGTGCCTTGCCTTGCGTTACCCTTTCCTTGCCTTGCCGTGCATTGCCTAGCCGTGCGTTGTCGTGCATCAGCCTTGCCTTGCCTCACCGTGCCTTGCCTTGCGTTACCCTTTCCTTGCCTTTCCCTGCATTGCCTAGCCTGTGTTGTCGTGCCTTAGCCTTGTTTCCCCTTACCGTGCCGTTCCTTTCGTTACCCTTGCCTTCCCTTGCTTTCCCTTGCCTTCCTTGCCTTCCGTTACTCTTTCCTTGGCTTCCGTGCATTGCCTAGCCTTGCGTTGTCGTGCCTTAGCCTTGCCTCGCCTGACCGTGCCTTGCCTTGAGTTACCCTTTCCTTGTCTTGCCGTGAATTGCCTAGCGGTGCGTTGTCGTGCATCAGCCTTGCCTTGCCTCACCGTGCCTTGCCTTGCGTTACCCATTCCTTGCCTGGCCGTGCATTGCCTAGCCCTGCATTGTCGTGCCTTAGCTTTTTTTCCCCTTACCGTGCCGTTCCTTTCGTTGCCCTTGCCTTCCCTTGCTTTCCCTTGCCTTCCTTGCCTTCAGTTACTCTTTGCTTGCCTTCCGTTCATTGCCTAGCCTTGCGTTGTCGTGCCTTAGCCTTCCCTCGCCTGACCGTGCCTTGCCTTGCGTTACCCTTTCCTTGCCTTGCCGTGCATTGCCTAGCCGTGCGTTGTCGTGCATTTGCCTTGCCTTCCCTCACCGTGCCTTGCCTTGCGTTACCCTTTCCTTGCCTGGCCGTGCATTGCCTAGTCGTGCGTTGTCGTGCATTAGCCTTGTCTTGCCTTACCGTGCCTTGCCTTCCGTTACCCTTTCCTTGCCTGGCCGTGCATTGCGTAGCCGTGCGTTGCCGTTCCTTAGCCTTGTTTCCCCTTGCCGTGCCTTGCCTTTTGTTACACTTGCCTTGCCTTGCTTTGCCTTGCCTTCCTTTCCTTCTGTTACTCTTTCCTTGTCTAGCCGTGCACTGCCTAGCCTTGCCTTGCGTTACCATTTCCTTGCCTTGCCCTGTATTGCCTAGCCCGGTGTTGTCGTGCCTTAGTCTTGTTTTGCCTTACCGTGCCGTTCCTTCCGTTACCCTTGCCTTCCCCTGCTTTCCCTTGCCTTCCTTGCCTTCCGTTACTCTTTGCTTGCCTTCCGTGCATTGCCTAGCCTTGCGTTGTCGTGCATTCGCCTTCCCTCCCCAAACGGTGCCTTGCCTTGCGTTACCCATTCCTTTCCTTGCCCTCCATTGCCTAGCCCTGTGTTGTCGTGCCTTAGCCTTGTTTCCCCTTACCGTGCCGTTCCTTTCGTTACCCTTGCCTTCCCCTGCTTTCCCTTGCCTTCCTTGCCTTCCGTTACTCTTTGCTTGCCTTCCGTGCATTGCCTAGCCTTGCGTTGTCGTGCCTTAGCCTTGGCTCGCCTGACCGTGCCTTGCCTTGAGTTACCCTTTCCTTGCCTTGCCGTGAATTGCCTAGCCGTGCGTTGTCGTGCATCAGCCTTGCCTTGCCTCACCGTGCCTTCCCTTGCGTTACCCTTTCCTTGCCTTGCAGTGCATTGCCTAGCCGTGCGTTGTCGTGCCTTAGCCTTGTTTCCCCTTGCCGTGCCGTTCCTTCCGTTACCCTTGCCTTGCCTTGCTTTCCCTTGCCTTCCTTGACTTCCGTTACTCTTTGCTTGCCTTCCGTGCATTGCCTAGCCTTGCGTTGTCGTTCCTTAGCCTTGCCTCGCCTGACCGTGCCTTGCCTTGCGGTACCCTTTCCTTGCCTTGCCGTGCATTGCCTAGCCGTGCGTTGTCGTGCATTTGCCTTGTCTTGCCTCACCGTGCCTTGCCTTGCGTTACCCTTTCCTTGCCTTGCCCTGCATTGCCTAGCCCTGTGTTGTCGTGCCTTAGCCTTGTTTCCCCTTACCGTGCCGTTCCTTTCGTTACCCTTGCCTTCCCCTTCTTTCCCTTGCCTTCCTTTCCTTCCGTTACTCTTTGCTTGCCTTCCGTGCATTGCCTAGCCTTGCGTTGTCGTGCCTTTGCCTTGCCTCGCCTGACCGTGCCTTGCCTTGCGTTACCCCTTCCTTGCCTTGCCGTGCATTGCCTAGCCATGCGTTGTCGTGCATTTGCCTTGTCTTGCCTCACCGTGCTTTGCCTTGCGTTACCCTTTCCTTGCCTTGCCGTGCATTGCCTAGCCCTACATTGTCGTACCTTAGCTTATTTTCCCCTTACCGTGCCGTTCCTTTCGTTGCCCTTGCCTTCCCTTGCTTTCCCTTCCTTTCCTTGCCTTCCTTTACTCTTTGCTTTCCTTCCGTGCATTGCCTAGCCTTGCGTTGTCGTGCCTTAGCCTTGCCTCGCCTGAAAGTGCCTTGCCTTGCGTTACCCTTTCCTTGCCTTGCCGTGCATTGCCTAGCCGTGCGTTGCCGTGCCTTAGCCTTGTTTCCCCTTGCCGTGCCGTTCCTTCCGTTACCCTTGCCTTGCCTTGCTTTCCCTTGCCTTCCTTGCCTTCCGTTACTCTTTGCTTGCCTTCCGTGCATTGCCTAGCCTTGCGTTGTCGTGCCTTAGCCTTGCCTCGCCTAACGGTGCCTTGCCTTGCGTTACCCTTTCCTTTCCTTGCCGTGCATTGGCTAGCCCTGCGTTGTCGTGCCTTAGCCTTGTTTCCCCTTACCGTGCCGTTCCTTCGTTACCCTTGCCTTCCCCTGCTTTCCCTTGCCTTCCTTGCCTTCCGTTACTCTTTGCTTGCCTTCCGTGATTGCCTAGCCTTGCGTTGTCGTGCCTTAGCCTTGCCTCGCCTGACCGTGCCTTGCCTTGCGTTACCCTTTCCTTGCCTTGCCGTGCATTGCCTAGCCTTGCGTTGTCGTGCCTTAGCCTTGCCTCGCCTGACCGTGCCTTGCCTTGCGTTACCCTTTCCTTGCCTTGCCCTGCATTGCTTAGCCGTCCGTTGTCGTGCATCAGCCTTGCCTTGCCTCACCGTGCCTTGCCTTGCGTTACCCTTTCCTTGCCTGGCCGTGCATTGCCTAGCCCTGCATTGTCGTGCCTTAGCTTTGTTTCCCCTTACCGTGCCGTTCCTTTCGTTACCCTTGCCTTCCCTTGCTTTCCCTTGCCTTCCTTGCCTTCCGTTACTCTTTGCTTGCCTTCCGTTCATTGCCTAGCCTTGCGTTGTCGTGCCTTAGCCTTGCCTCGCCTGACCGTGCCTTGCCTTGCGTTACCCTTTCCTTGCCTTGCCGTGCATTGCCTAGCCGTGCGTTGTCGTGCATTAGCCTTGTCTTGCCTTATCGTGCCTTGCCTTCCGTTACCCTTTCCTTGCCTGGCCGTGCATTGCGTAGCCGTGCGTTGCCGTTCCTTAGCCTTGTTTCCCCTTGCCGTGCCTTGCCTTTTGTTACACTTGCCTTGCCTTGCTTTGCCTTGCCTTCCTTTCCTTCCGTTACTCTTTCCTTGTCTAGCCGTGCACTGCCTAGCCTTGCCTTGCGTTACCTTTCCTTGCCTTGCCCTGTATTGCCTAGCCCGGTGTTGTCGTGCCTTAGTCTTGTTTTGCCTTACCGTGCCGTTCCTTCCGTTACCCTTGCCTTCCCCTGCTTTCCCTTGCCTTCCTTGCCTTCCGTTACTCTTTGCTTGCCTTCCGTGCATTGCCTAGCCTTGCGTTGTCGTGCATTCGCCTTGCCTCCCCAAACAGTGCCTTGCCTTGCGTTACCCATTCCTTTCCTTGCCCTCCATTGCCTAGCCCTGTGTTGTCGTGCCTTAGCCTTGTTTCCCCTTACCGTGCCGTTCCTTTCGTTCCCTTGCCTTCCCCTGCTTTCCCTTGCCTTCCTTGCCTTCCGTTACTCTTTGCTTGCCTTCCGTGCATTGCCTAGCCTTGCGTTGTCGTGCCTTAGCCTTGGCTCGCCTGACCGTGCCTTGCCTTGAGTTACCCTTTCCTTGCCTTGCCGTGAATTGCCTAGCCGTGCGTTGTCGAGCATCAGCCTTGCCTTGCCTCACCGTGCCTTCCCTTGCGTTACCCTTTCCTTGCCTTGCAGTGCATTGCCTAGCCGTGCGTTGTCGTGCCTTAGCCTTGTTTCCCCTTGCCGTGCCGTTCCTTCCGTTACCCTTGCCTTGCCTTGCTTTCCCTTGCCTTCCTTGCCTTCCGTTACTCTTTGCTTGCCTTCCGTGCATTGCCTAGCCTTGCGTTGTCGTGCCTTAGCCTTGCCTCGCCTAACGGTGCCTTGCCTTGCGTTACCCTTTCCTTTCCTTACCGTGCATTGGCTAGCCCTGCGTTGTCGTGCCTTAGACTTGTTTCCCCTTACCGTGCCTTTCCTTCCGTTACCCTTGCCTTCCCCTGCTTTCCCTTGCCTTCCTTGCCTTCCGTTACTCTTTGCTTGCCTTCCGTGCATTGCCTAGCCTTGCGTTGTCGTGCCTTAGCCTTGCCTCGCCTGACCGTGCCTTGCCTTGCGTTACCCTTTCCTTGCCTTGCCGTGCATTGCCTAGCCGTGCGTTGTCGTGCATCAGCCTTGCCTTGCCTCACCGTGCCTTGCCTTGCGTTACCCTTTCCTTGCCTTTCCGTGCATTGCCTATCCGTACGTTGCAGTGCCTTAGCCTTGTATCCCCTTGCCGTGCCGTTCCTTCTGTTACCCTTGCCTTGCCTTGCTTTCCCTTGCCTTCCTTGCCTTCCGTTACTCTTTGCTTGCCTTCCGTGCATTGCCTAGCCTTGCGTTGTCGTGCATTCGCCTTGCCTCCCCAAACCGTGCCTTGCCTTGCGTTACCCTTTCCTTGCCTTGCCCTGCATTGCCCAGCACTGTGTTGTCGTGCCTTAGCCTTGTTTCCCCTTACCGTGCCGTTCCTTCCGTTACCCTTGCCTTGCCTTGCTTTCCCTTGCCTTCCTTGACTTCCGTTACTCTTTGCTTGCCTTCCGTGCATTGCCTAGCCTTGCGTTGTCGTGCCTTAGCCTTGCCTCGCCTGACCGTGCCTTGCCTTGCGGTACCCTTTCCTTGCCTTGCCGTGCATTGCCTAGCCGTGCGTTGTCGTGCATTTGCCTTGTCTTGCCTCACCGTGCCTTGCCTTGCGTTACCCTTTCCTTGCCTTGCCGTGCTTTGCCTAGGCCTGCATTGTCGTGCCTTAGCTTTGTTTCCCCTTACCGTGCCGTTCCTTTCGTTGCCCTTGCCTTCCCTTGCTTTCCCTTGCCTTCCTTGCCTTCCGTTACTCTTTGCTTGCCTTCCGTGCATTGCCTAGCCTTGCGTTGTCGTGCCTTAGCCTTGCCTCGCCTGACCGTGCCTTGCCTTGCGTTACCCTTTCCTTGCCTGGCCGTGCATTGCGTAGCCGTGCGTTGCCGTTCCGTAGCCTTGTTTCCCCTTGCCGTTCCTTGCCTTGCGTTACCCTTTCCTTGCCTTGCTTTGCCTTACCTTCCTTTCCTTCCGTTACTCTTTCCTTGCCTAGCCGTGCACTGCCTAGCCTTGCGTTGTCGTGCATTAGCTTTGCCTCCCCAAACCGTGCCTTGCCTTGCGTTACCATTTCCTTGCCTTGCCCTGCATTGCCTAGCCCTGTGTTGTCGTGCCTTAGTCTTGTTTTGCCTTACCGTGCCGTTCCTTCCGTTACCCTTGCCTTCCCCTGCTTTCCCTTGCCTTCCTTGCCTTCCGTTACTCTTTGTTTGCCTTGCCGTGCATTGCCTAGCCGGGCGTTGTCGTGCATTAGCCTTGCCTTGCCTTACCGTGCCTTGCCTTGCGTTACCCTTTCCTTGCCTTGCCCTGCATTGCCTAGCCCTGTGTTGTCGTGCCTTAGCCTTGTTTCCCCTTACCGTGCCGTTCCTTCCGTTACCCTTGCCTTGCCTTGCTTTCCCTTGCCTTCCTTGCCTTCCGTTACTCTTTGCTTGCCTTCCGTGCATTGCCTAGCCTTGCGTTGTCGTGCATTCGCCTTGCCTCCCCAAACCGTGCCTTGCCTTCCGTTACCCTTTCCTTGCCTTGCCCTGCATTGCCTAGCCCTGTGTTGTCGTGCCTTAGCCTTGTTTCCCCTTACCGTGCCGTTCCTTTCGTTACCCTTGCCTTCCCCTGCTTTCCCTTGCCTTCCTTTCCTTCCATTACTCTTTGCTTTCCTTCCGTGCATTGCCTAGCCTTGCGTTGTCGTGCCTTAGACTTGCCTCGCCTGACCGTGCCTTGCCTTGAGTTACCCTTTCCTTGCCTTGCCGTGAATTGCCTAGCCGTGCGTTGTCGTGCATCAGCCTTGCCTTGCCTCACCGTGCCTTGCCATGCGTTACCCTTACTTTGCCTTGCTTTCCTTTCATTTCCTTGCCTTCCGTTACTCTTTGCTTTCCTTCCGTGCATTGCCTAGCCTTGCGTTGTCGTGCCTTAGCCTTGCCTCGCCTGACAGTGCCTTGCCTTGCGTTCCCCTTTCCTTGCCTTGCCGTGCATTGCCTAGCCGTGCGTTGCCGTGCCTTAGCCTTGTTTCCCCTTGCCGTGCCGTTCCTTCCGTTACCCTTGCCTTGCCTTGCTTTCCCTTGCCTTCCTTGCCTTCCGTTACTCTTTGCTTGCCTTCCGTGCATTGCCTAGCCTTGCGTTGTCGTGCCTTAGCCTTGCCTCGCCTAACGGTGCCTTGCCTTGCGTTATCCTTTCCTTTCCTTGCCGTGCATTGGCTAGCCCTGCGTTGTCGTGCCTTAGCCTTGTTTCCCCTTACCGTGCCGTTCCTTCCGTTACCCTTGCCTTCCCCTGCTTTCCCTTGCCTTCCTTGCCTTCCGTTACTCTTTGCTTGCCTTCCGTTTATTGCCTAGCCTTGCGTTGTCGTGCATTTGCCTTGCCTTGCCTCACCGTGCCTTGCCTTGCGTTACCCTTTCATTGCCTAGCCGTGCGTTGTCGTGCATTAGCCTTGCCTTGCCTTACCGTGCCTTGCCTTGCGTTACCCTTTCCTTGCCTGGCCGTGCATTGCGTAGCCGTGCGTTGCCGTTCCTTAGCCTTGTTTCCCCTTGCCGTGCCTTGCCTTTTGTTACACTTGCCTTGCCTTGCTTTGCCTTGCCTTCCTTTCCTTCCGTTACTCTTTCCTTGCCTAGCCGTGCACTGCCTAGCCTTGCGTTGTCGCGCCTTAGCCTTACCGCGCCTGACCGTGCCTTGCCTTGCGTTACCCTTTTCTTGCCTTGCCGTGCATTGCCTAGCCTTGCGTTGTCGTGCCTTAGCCTTGCCTCGCCTGACCGTGCCTTGCCTTGCGTTACCCTTTCTTTGCCTTGCCGTGCATTGCCTAGCCGTGCGTTGTCGTGCCTTAGCCTTGTTTCCCCTTACCGTGCCGTTCCTTTCGTTACCCTTGCCTTCCCCTGCTTTCCCTTGCCTTCCTTTCCTTCCATTACTCTTTGCTTTCCTTCCGTGCATTGCCTAGCCTTGCGTTGTCGTGCCTTAGCCCTTGCCTCGCCTGACCGTGCCTTGCCTTGAGTTACCCTTTCCTTGCCTTGCCGTGAATTGCCTAGCCGTGCGTTGTCGTGCATCAGCCTTGCCTTGCCTCACCGTGCCTTGCCATGCGTTACCCTTACCTTGCCTTGCTTTCCCTTCATTTCCTTGCCTTCCGTTACTCTTTGCTTTCCTTCCGTGCATTGCCTAGCCTTGCGTTGTCGTGCCTTAGCCTTGCCTCGCCTGACAGTGCCTTGCCTTGCGTTACCCTTTCCTTGCCTTGCCGTGCATTGCCTAGCCGTGCGTTGCCGTGCCATAGCCTTGTTTCCCCTTGCCGTGCCGTTCCTTCCGTTACCCTTGCCTTGCCTTGCTTTCCCTTGCCTTCCTTGCCTTCCGTTACTCTTTGCTTGCCTTCCGTGCATTGCCTAGCCTTGCGTTGTCGTGCCTTAGCCTTGCCTCGCCTAACGGTGCCTTGCCTTGCGTTACCCTTTCCTTTCCTTGCCGTGCATTGGCTAGCCCTGCGTTGTCGTGCCTTAGCCTTGTTTCCCCTTACCGTGCCGTTCCTTCCGTTACCCTTGCCTTCCCCTGCTTTCCCTTGCCTTCCTTGCCTTCCGTTACTCTTTGCTTGCCTTCCGTTTATTGCCTAGCCTTGCGTTGTCATGCATTTGCCTTGCCTTGCCTCACCGTGCCTTGCCTTGCGTTACCCTTTCCTTGCCTGGCCGTGCATTGCCTAGCCGTGCGTTGTCCTGCATTAGCCTTGTCTTGCCTTACCGTGCCTTGCCTTGCGTTACCCTTTCCTTGCCTGGCCGTGCATTGCGTAGCCGTGCGTTGCCGTTCCTTAGCCTTGTTTCCCCTTGCCGTGCCTTGCCTTTTGTTACACTTGCCTTGCCTTGCTTTGCCTTGCCTTCCTTTCCTTCCGTTACTCTTTCCTTGCCTAGCCGTGCACTGCCTACCCTTGCGTTGTCGTGCCTTAGCCTTGCCGCGCCTGACCGTGCCTTGCCTTCCGTTACTCTTTGCTTGCCTTGCCGTGCATTGCCTTGCCTTGCGTTGTCGTGCCTTAGCCTTGCCTCGCCTGACCGTGCCTTTCCTTGCGTTACCCTTTCTTTGCCTTGCCGGGCATTGCCTAGCCGTGCGTTGTCGTGCATCAGCCTTGCCTTGCCTCACCGTGCCTTGCCTTGCGTTACCCTTTCCTTACCTTGCCGTGCATTGCCTAGCCGTGCGTTGCCGTGCCTTAGCCTTGTTTCCCCTTGCCGTGCCGTTCCTTCTGTTACCTTTGCCTTGCCTTGCTTTCCCTTGCCTTCCTTGCCTTCCGTTACTCTTTGCTTGCCTTCCGTGCATTGCCTAGCCTTCCGTTGTCGTGCATTCGCCTTGCCTCCCCAAACCGTGCCTTGCCTTGCGTTACCCTTTCCTTGCCTTGCCCTGCATTGCCTAGCCCTGTGTTGTCGTGCCTTAGCCTTGTTTCCCCTTACCGTGCCGTTCCTTTCGTTACCCTTGCCTTCCCCTGCTTAACCTTCCATTCCTTGCCTTCCGTTATGCTTTGCTTGCCTTCCGTGCACTGCCTAGCCTTGCGTTGTCGTGCCTTAGCCTTGCCGCGCCTGACCGTGCCTTGCCTTGCGTTACCCTTTCCTTGCCTTGCCGTGCATTGCCTAGCCGTGCGTTGTCGTGCATTTGCCTTGCCTTCCCTCACCGTGCCTTGCCTTGCGTTACTCTTTCCTTGCCTGGCCGTGCATTGCCTAGCCGTGCGTTGTCGTGCATTAGCCTTGTCTTGCCTTACCGTGCCTTGCCTTGCGTTACCCTTTCCTTGCCTGGCCGTGCATTGCGTAGCCGTGCGTTGCCGTTCCTTAGCCTTGTTTCCCCTTGCCGTGCCTTGCCTTTTGTTACACTTGCCTTGCCTTGCTTTGCCTTGCCTTCCTTTCCTTCCGTTACTCTTTCCTTGCCTAGCCGTGCACTGCCTAGCCTTGCGTTGTCGTGCATAAGCTTTGCCTCCCCAAACCGTGCCTTGCCTTGCGTTACCATTTCCTTGCCTTGCCCTGCATTGCCTAGCCCTGTGTTGTCGTGCCTTAGTCTTGTTTTGCCTTACCGTGCCGTTCCTTCCGCTACCCTTGCCTTCCCCTGCTTTCCCTTGCCTTCCTTGCCTTCCGTTACTCTTTGCTTGCCTTCCGTGCATTGCCTAGCCTTGCGTTGTCGTGCCTTAGCCTTGCCTCGCCTGACCGTGCCTTGCCTTGCGTTACCCTTTCCTTGCCTTGCCGTGCATTGCCTAGCCGTGCGTTGTCGTGCATCAGCCTTGCCTTGCCTCACCGTGCCTTGCCTTGCGTTACACTTTCCTTGCCTTGCCGTGCATTGCCTAGCCGTGCGTTGCCGTCTCTTAGCCTTGTTTCCCCTTGCCGTGCCGTTCCTTCTGTTACCCTTGCCTTGCCTTGCTTTCCCTTGCCTTCCTTGCCTTCCGTTACTCTTTGCTTGCCTTCCGTGCATTGCCTAGCCTTGCGTTGTCGTGCATTCGCCTTGCCTCCCCAAACCGTGCCTTGCCTTGCGTTACCCTTTCCTTGCCTTGCCCTGCATTGCCTAGCCCTGTGTTGTCGTGCCTTAGACTTGTTTCCCCTTACCGTGCCGTTCCTTTCGTTACCCTTGCCTTCCCCTGCTTTCCCTTCCATTCCTTGCCTTCCGTTATGCTTTGCTTGCCTTCCGTGCATTGCCTAGCCTTGCGTTGTCGTGCCTTAGCCTTGCCTCGCCTGACCGTGCCTTGCCTTGCGTTACCCTTTCCTTGCCTTGCCGTGCATTGCCTAGCCGTGCGTTGTCGTGCATTTGCCTTGCCTTCCCTCACCGTGCCTTGCCTTGCGTTACCCTTTCCTTGCCTGGCCGTGCATTGCCTAGCCGTGCGTTGTCGTGCATTAGCCTTGTCTTGCCTTACCGTGCCTTGCCTTGCGTTACCCTTTCCTTGCCTGGCCGTGCATTGCGTAGCCGTGCGTTGCCGTTCCTTAGCCTTGTTTCCCCTTGCCGTGCCTTGCCTTTTGTTACACTTGCCTTGCCTTGCTTTGCCTTGCCTTCCTTTCCTTCCGTTACTCTTTCCTTGCCTAGCCGTGCACTGCCTAGCCTTGCGTTGTCGTGCCTTAGCCTTGCCGCGCCTGACCGTGCCTTGCCTTGCGTTACCCTTTTCTTGCCTTGCCGTGCATTGCCTAGCCTTGCGTTGTCGTGCCTTAGCCTTGCCTCGCCTGACCGTGCCTTTCCTTGCGTTACCCTTTCTTTGCCTTGCCGGGCATTGCCTAGCCGTGCGTTGTCGTGCATCAGCCTTGCCTTGCCTCACCGTGCCTTGCCTTGCGTTACCCTTTCCTTACCTTGCCGTGCATTGCCTAGCCGTGCGTTGCCGTGCCTTAGCCTTGTTTCCCCTTGCCGTGCCGTTCCTTCTGTTACCTTTGCCTTGCCTTGCTTTCCCTTGCCTTCCTTGCCTTCCGTTACTCTTTGCTTGCCTTCCGTGCATTGCCTAGCCTTGCGTTGTCGTGCATTCGCCTTGCCTCCCCAAACCGTGCCTTGCCTTGCGTTACCCTTTCCTTGCCTTGCCCTGCATTGCCTAGCCCTGTGTTGTCGTGCCTTAGCCTTGTTTCCCCTTACCGTGCCGTTCCTTTCGTTACCCTTGCCTTCCCCTGCTTAACCTTCCATTCCTTGCCTTCCGTTATGCTTTGCTTGCCTTCCGTGCACTGCCTAGCCTTGCGTTGTCGTGCCTTAGCCTTGCCGCGCCTGACCGTGCCTTGCCTTGCGTTACCCTTTCCTTGCCTTGCCGTGCATTGCCTAGCCGTGCGTTGTCGTGCATTTGCCTTGCCTTCCCTCACCGTGCCTTGCCTTGCGTTACTCTTTCCTTGCCTGGCCGTGCATTGCCTAGCCGTGCGTTGTCGTGCATTAGCCTTGTCTTGCCTTACCGTGCCTTGCCTTGCGTTACCCTTTCCTTGCCTGGCCGTGCATTGCGTAGCCGTGCGTTGCCGTTCCTTAGCCTTGTTTCCCCTTGCCGTGCCTTGCCTTTTGTTACACTTGCCTTGCCTTGCTTTGCCTTGCCTTCCTTTCCTTCCGTTACTCTTTCCTTGCCTAGCCGTGCACTGCCTAGCCTTGCGTTGTCGTGCATAAGCTTTGCCTCCCCAAACCGTGCCTTGCCTTGCGTTACCATTTCCTTGCCTTGCCCTGCATTGCCTAGCCCTGTGTTGTCGTGCCTTAGTCTTGTTTTGCCTTACCGTGCCGTTCCTTCCGCTACCCTTGCCTTCCCCTGCTTTCCCTTGCCTTCCTTGCCTTCCGTTACTCTTTGCTTGCCTTCCGTGCATTGCCTAGCCTTGCGTTGTCGTGCCTTAGCCTTGCCTCGCCTGACCGTGCCTTGCCTTGCGTTACCATTTCCTTGCCTTGCCGTGCATTGCCTAGCCGTGCGTTGTCGTGCATCAGCCTTGCCTTGCCTCACCGTGCCTTGCCTTGCGTTACACTTTCCTTGCCTTGCCGTGCATTGCCTAGCCGTGCGTTGCCGTCTCTTAGCCTTGTTTCCCCTTGCCGTGCCGTTCCTTCTGTTACCCTTGCCTTGCCTTGCTTTCCCTTGCCTTCCTTGCCTTCCGTTACTCTTTGCTTGCCTTCCGTGCATTGCCTAGCCTTGCGTTGTCGTGCATTCGCCTTGCCTCCCCAAACCGTGCCTTGCCTTGCGTTACCCTTTCCTTGCCTTGCCCTGCATTGCCTAGCCCTGTGTTGTCGTGCCTTAGCCTTGTTTCCCCTTACCGTGCCGTTCCTTTCGTTACCCTTGCCTTCCCCTGCTTTCCCTTCCATTCCTTGCCTTCCGTTATGCTTTGCTTGCCTTCCGTGCATTGCCTAGCCTTGCGTTGTCGTGCCTTAGCCTTGCCTCGCCTGACCGTGCCTTGCCTTGCGTTACCCTTTCCTTGCCTTGCCGTGCATTGCCTAGCCGTGCGTTGTCGTGCATTTGCCTTGCCTTCCCTCACCGTGCCTTGCCTTGCGTTACCCTTTCCTTGCCTGGCCGTGCATTGCCTAGCCGTGCGTTGTCGTGCATTAGCCTTGTCTTGCCTTACCGTGCCTTGCCTTGCGTTACCCTTTCCTTGCCTGGCCGTGCATTGCGTAGCCGTGCGTTGCCGTTCCTTAGCCTTGTTTCCCCTTGCCGTGCCTTGCCTTTTGTTACACTTGCCTTGCCTTGCTTTGCCTTGCCTTCCTTTCCTTCCGTTACTCTTTCCTTGCCTAGCCGTGCACTGCCTAGCCTTGCGTTGTCGTGCATAAGCTTTGCCTCCCCAAACCGTGCCTTGCCTTGCGTTACCATTTCCTTGCCTTACCCTGCATTGCCTAGCCCTGTGTTGTCGTGCCTTAGTCTTGTTTTGCCTTACCGTGCCGTTCCTTCCGCTACCCTTGCCTTCCCCTGCTTTCCCTTGCCTTCCTTGCCTTCCGTTACTCTTTGCTTGCCTTCCGTGCATTGCCTAGCCTTGCGTTGTCGCGCCTTAGCCTTGCCTCGCCTGACCGTGCCTTGCCTTGAGTTACCCTTTCCTTGCCTTGCCGTGAATTGCCTAGCCGTGCGTTGTCGTGCATCAGCCTTGCTTGCCTCACCGTGCCTTGCCTTGAGTTACCCTTTCCTTGCCTTGCAGTGCATTGCCTAGCCGTGCGTTGTCGTGCCTTAGCCTTGTTTCCCCTTGCCGTGCCGTTCCTTCCGTTACCCTTGCCTTCCCCTGCTTTCCCTTGCCTTCCTTGCCTTCCGTTACTCTTTGCTTGCCTTCCTTGCATTGCCTAGCCTTGCGTTGTCGTGCCTTAGCCTTGCCTCGCCTGACCGTGCCTTGCCTTGCGTTACCCTTTCCTTGCCTTGCCGTGCATTGCCTAGCCGTGCGTTGTCGTGCATCAGCCTTGCCTTGCCTCACCGTGCCTTGCCTTGCGTTAGCCTTCCCTTGCCTTGCCATGCATTGCCTAGCCGTGCGTTGCCGTGCCTTAGCCTTGTTTCCCCTTGCCGTGCCGTTCCTTCCGTTACCCTTGCCTTGCCTTGCTTTCCCTTGCCTTCCTTTCCTTCCATTACTCTTTGCTTTCCTTCCGTGCATTGCCTAGCCTTGCGTTGTCGTGCCTTAGCCTTGCCTCGCCTGACCGTGCCTTGCCTTGCGTTACCCTTTCCTTGCCTTGCCGTGCATTGCCTAGCCGTGCGTTGTCGTGCATTAGCCTTGTCTTGACTTACCGTGCCTTGCCTTGCGTTACCCTTTCCTTGCCTGGCCGTGCATTGCGTAGCCCTGCGTTGCCGTTCCTTAGCCTTGTTTCCCCTTGCCGTGCCTTGCCTTTTGTGACTCTTGCCTTGCCTTGCTTTGCCTTGCCTTCCTTTCCTTCCGTTACTCTTTCCTTGCCTAGCCGTGCACTGCCTAGCCTTGCGTTGTCGTGCATTAGCTTTGCCTCCCCAAACCGTGCCTTGCCTTGCGTTATCATTTCCTTGCCTTGCCCTGCATTACCTAGCCCTGTGTTGTCGTGCCTTAGTCTTGTTTTGCCTTACCGTGCCGTTCCTTCCGTTGCCCTTGCCTTCCCCTGCTTTCCCTTGCCTTCCTTGCCTTCCGTTACTCTTTGCTTGCCTTCCGTGCATTGCCTAGCCTTGCGTTGTCGTGCCTTAGCCTTGCCTCGCCTAACGGTGCCTTGCCTTGCGTTACCCTTTCCTTGCCTTGCCGTGCATTGGCTAGCCCTGCGTTGTCGTGCCTTAGCCTTGTTTCCCCTTACCGTGCCGTTCCTTCCGTTACCCTTGCCTTCCCCTGCTTTCCCTTGCCTTCCTTGCCTTCCGTTACTCTTTGCTTGCCTTCCGTGCATTGCCTAGCCTTGCGTTGTCGTGCCTTAGCCTTGCCTCGCCTGACCGTGCCTTGCCTTGCGTTACCCTTTCCTTGCCTTGCCGTGCATTGCCTAGCCGTGCGTTGTCGTGCATCAGCCTTGCCTTGCCTCACCGTGCGTTGCCTTGCGTTACCCTTTCCTTGCCTTTCCGTGCATTGCCTAGCCGTGCGTTGCAGTGCCTTAGCCTTGTTTCCCCTTGCCGTGCCTTCCTTTGTTACCGCCTTGCCTTGCTTTCCTTGCCTTCCTTCCTTCCGTTACCTTTCTTGCCTTGTGCCCTAGCCTTGCGTGCCTTAGCCTTGCCGGCCTTGCCGTGCCTTGCCTTGCCGTTACCCTTTCCTTGCCTTCCGTGCATTGCCTAGCCTTGCGTTGTCGTGCCTTAGCCTTGCCTCGCCTGACCGTGCCTTGCCTTGCGTTACCCTTTCCTTGCCTTGCCGTGCATTGCCTAGCCGTGCGTTGTCGTGCCTTAGCCTTGTCTTGCCTACCGTGCCTTGCCTTCGTTACCCTTGCTTCCCCGCTTTCCTACCCTTTGCCTTGCCTTAGCTTTGTTCGTGTGCATTGCCTAGCCTGCGTTGTCGTGCCTTGCCTTGCCTTCCCTGCCGTGCCTTGCCTTGCGTTACCCTTTCCTTGCCTTCCGTGCATTGCCTAGCCGTGCGTTGTCGTGCATTAGCCTTGTTCGCCTGACCGTGCCTTGCCTTGCGTTACCCTTTCCTTGCCTGGCCGTGCATTGCGTAGCCGTGCGTTGCCGTTCCTTAGCCTTGTTTCCCCTTGCCGTGCCTTGCCTTTTGTTACACTTGCCTTGCCTTGCTTTGCCTTGCCTTCCTTTCCTTCCGTTACTCTTTCCTTGCCTAGCCGTGCACTGCCTAGCCTTGCGTTGTCGTGCATTAGCTTTGCCTCCCCAAACCGTGCCTTGCCTTGCGTTACCATTTCCTTGCCTTGCCCTGCATTGCCTAGCCCTGTGTTGTCGTGCCTTAGTCTTGTTTTGCCTTACCGTGCCGTTCCTTCCGTTACCCTTGCCTTCCCCTGCTTTCCCTTGCCTTCCTTGCCTTCCGTTACTCTTTGCTTGCCTTCCGTGCATTGCCTAGCCTTGCGTTGTCGTGCCTTAGCCTTGCCTCGCCTGACCGTGCCTTGCCTTGCGTTACCCTTTCCTTGCCTTGCCGTGAATTGCCTAGCCGTGCGTTGTCGTGCATCAGCCTTGCCTTGCCTCACCGTGCCTTGCCTTGCGTTACCCTTACCTTGCCTTGCTTTCCCTTCCTTTCCTGGCTTTCCGTTACTCTTTGCTTTCCTTCCGTGCATTGCCTAGCCTTGCGTTGTCGTGCCTTAGACTTGCCTCGCCTGACAGTGCCTTGCCTTGCGTTACCCTTTCCTTGCCTTGCCGTGCATTGCCTAGCCGTGCGTTGCCGTGCCTTAGCCTTGTTTCCCCTTGCCGTGCCGTTCCTTCCGTTACCCTTGCCTTGCCTTGCTTTCCCTTGCCTTCCTTGCCTTCCGTTACTCTTTGCTTGCCTTCCGTGCATTGCCCAGCCTTGCGTTGTCGTGCCTTAGACTTGCCTCGCGTAACGGTGCCTTGCCTTGCGTTACCCTTTCCTTGCCTGGCCGTGCATTGCCTAGCCCTGCGTTGTCGTGCCTTAGCCTTGTTTCCCATTTCCGTGCCGTTCCTTCCGTTACCCTTGCCTTGCCTTGCTTTCCCTTGCCTTCCTTGCCTTCCGTTACTCTTTGCTTGCCTTCCGTGCATTGCCTAGCCTTGCGTTGTCGTGCCTTAGCCTTGCCTCGCCTGACCGTGCCTTGCCTTGGTTACCCTTTCCTTGCCTTCCGTGATTGCCTAGCCGTGCCTTCCTTGGTTACCCTTCCTTGCCTTGCCGTGCACCTAGCCTGCCTTGCCTTGCTTACCTTTGCCCCTTCCTTGCCTTCCTTGCCTTCCGTTACTCTTTGCTTTCCTTCCGTGCATTGCCTAGCCTTGCGTTGTCGTGCCTTAGCCTTGCCTCGCCTGACCGTGCCTTGCCTTGCGTTACCCTTTCCTTGCCTTGCCGTGCATTGCCTAGCCGTGCGTTGCCGTGCCTTAGCCTTGTTTCCCCTTGCCGTGCCGTTCCTTCCGTTACCCTTGCCTTGCCTTGCTTTCCCTTGCCTTCCTTGCCTTCCGTTACTCTTTGCGTGCCTACCGTGCATTGCCTAGCCTTGCGTTGTCGTGCATGCGCCTTGCCTCGCCTAACCGTGCCTTGCCTTGCGTTACCCTTTCCTTGCCTTGCCGTGCATTGCCTAGCCCTGCGTTGTCGTGCCTTAGCCTTGTTTCCCCTTACCGTGCCGTTCCTTCCGTTACCCTTGCCTTCCCCTGCTTTCCCTTGCCTTCCTTGCCTTCCGTTACTCTTTGCTTGCCTTCCGTGCATTGCCTAGCCTTGCGTTGTCGTGCATTAGCCTTGCCTCGCCTGACCGTGCCTTGCCTTGCGTTACCCTTTCCTTGCCTTGCCGTGCATTGCCTAGCCGTGCGTTGTCGTGCATTAGCCTTGTCTTGCCTTACCGTGCCGTTGCCTTGCGTTACCCTTTCCTTGCCTTGCCGTGCATTGCCTAGCCTGCCTTCCGTTATTAGCTTTGTTTCCCCTTCCGTGCCCTTCCTTTCGTTGTCGTTGCCTTAGCCTTGCTTTCGCCTTGCCTTCCTTGCCTTCCGTTACTCTTTCCTTGCCTTGCCGTGCATTGCCTAGCCTTGCGTTGTCGTGCCTTAGCCTTGCCTCGCCTGACCGTGCCTTGCCTTGCGTTACCCTTTTCCTTGCCTTGCCGTGCATTGCCTAGCCTTGCGTTGTCGTGCATTTGCCTTGCCTTCCCTCACCGTGCCTTGCCTTGCGTTACCCTTTCCTTGCCTGGCCGTGCATTGCCTAGCCGTGCGTTGTCGTGCATTAGCCTTGTTTTGCCTTACCGTGCCTTGCCTTGCGTTACCCTTTCCTTGCCTGGCCGTGCATTGCATAGCCGTGCGTTGCCGTTCCTTAGCCTTGTTTCCCCTTGCCGTGCCTTGCCTTTTGTTACACTTGCCTTGCCTTGCTTTGCCTTGCCTTCCTTTCCTTCCGTTACTCTTTCCTTGCCTAGCCGTGCACTGCCTAGCCTTGCGTTGTCGTGCATTAGCTTTGCCTCCCCAAACCGTGCCTTGCCTTGCGTTACCATTTCCTTGCCTTGCCCTGCATTGCCTAGCCCTGTGTTGTCGTGCCTTAGTCTTGTTTGCCCTTACCGTGCCGTTCCTTCCGTTACCCTTGCCTTCCCCTGCTTTCCCTAGCCTTCCTTGCCTTCCGTTATTCTTTGCTTGCCTTCCGTGCATTGCCTAGCCTTGCGTTGTCGTGCCTTAGCCTTGCCTCGCCTGACCGTGCCTTGCCTTGCGTTACCCTTTCCTTGCCTTGCCGTGCATTGCCTAGCCGTGCGTTGTCGTGCATTTGCCTTGCCTTGCCTCACCGTGCCTTGCCTTGCGTTACCCTTTCCTTGCCTTGCCGTGCATTGCCTAGCCGTGCGTTGTCGTGCATTAGCCTTGTCTTGCCTTACCGTGCCTTGCCTTGCGTTACCCTTTCCTTGCCTGGCCGTGCATTGCGTAGCCGTGCGTTGCCGTTCCTTAGCCTTGTTTCCCCTTGCCGTGCCTTGCCTTTTGTTACACTTGCCTTGCCTTGCTTTGCCTTGCCTTCCTTTCCTTCCGTTACTCTTTCCTTGCCTAGCCGTGCACTGCCTAGCCTTGCGTTGTCGTGCATTAGCTTTGCCTCCCCAAACCGTGCCTTGCCTTGCGTTACCATTTCCTTGCCTTGCCCTGCATTGCCTAGCCCTGTGTTGTCGTGCCTTAGTCTTGTTTTGCCTTACCGTGCCGTTCCTTCCGTTACCCTTGCCTTCCCCTGCTTTCCCTTGCCTTCCTTGCCTTCCGTTACTCTTTGCTTGCCTTCCGTGCATTGCCTAGCCTTGCGTTGTCGTGCCTTAGCCTTGCCTCGCCTGACCGTGCCTTGCCTTGCGTTACCCTTTCCTTGCCTTGCCGTGCATTGCCTAGCCGTGCGTTGTCGTGCATTAGCCTTGTCTTGCCTTACCGTGCCTTGCCTTGCGTTCCCTTACCTTGCTTTGCTTTCCCTTACCTTGCCTTCCGTTACTCTTTGCTTTCCTTCCGTGCATTGCCTAGCCTTGCGTTGTCGTGCTTAGCCTTGCCTCGCCTGACAGTGCCTTGCCTTGCGTTACCCTTTCCTTGCCTTGCCGTGCATTGCCTAGCCGTGCGTTGCCGTGCCTTAGCCTTGTTTCCCCTTGCCGTGCCGTTCCTTCCGTTACCCTTGCCTTGCCTTGCTTTCCCTTGCCTTCCTTGCCTTCCGTTACTCTTTGCTTGCCTTCCGTGCATTGCCTAGCCTTGCGTTGTCGTGCCTTAGCCTTGCCTCGCCAACGGTGCCTTGCCTTGCGTTACCCTTTCCTTTCCTTGCCGTGCATTGGCTAGCCCTGCGTTGTCGTGCCTTAGCCTTGTTTCCCCTTACCGTGCCGTTCCTTCCGTTACCCTTGCCTTCCCCTGCTTTCCCTTGCCTTCCTTGCCTTCCGTTACTCTTTGCTTGCCTTCCGTTTATTGCCTAGCCTTGCGTTGTCGTGCCTTAGCCTTGCCTCGCCTTACCGTGCCTTGCCTTGCGTTACCCTTTCCTTGCCTTGCCGTGCATTGCCTAGCCTTGCGTTGTCGTGCCTTAGCCTTGCCTCGCCTGACCGTGCCTTGCCTTGCGTTACCCTTTCCTTGCCTTGCCGTGCATTGCCTAGCCGTGCGTTGTCGTGCATTAGCCTTGCCTTGCCTCACCGTGCCTTGCCTTGCGTTACCCTTTCCTTGCCTTGCCGTGCATTGCCTAGCCGTGCGTTGCCGTGCCTTAGCCTTGTTTCCCCTTGCCGTGCCGTTCCTTCTGTTACCCTTGCCTTGCCTTGCTTTCCCTTGCCTTCCTTGCCTTCCGTTACTCTTTGCTTGCCTTCCGTGCATTGCCTAGCCTTGCGTTGTCGTGCCTTAGCCTTGCCTCGCCTGACCGTGCCTTGCCTTGCGTTACCCTTTCCTTGCCTTGCCGTGCATTGCCTAGCCGTGCGTTGTCGTGCATTTGCCTTGTCTTGCCTCACCGTGCTTTGCCTTGCGTTACCCTTTCCTTGCCTTGCCGTCCATTGCCTAGCCCTGCATTGTCGTGCCTTAGCTTTGTTTCCCCTTACCGTGCCGTTCCTTTCGTTGCCCTTGCCTTCCCTTGCTTTCCCTTGCCTTCCTTGCCTTCCGTTACTCTTTGCTTGCCTTCCGTGCATTGCCTAGCCTTGAGTTGTCGTGCCTTAGCCTTGCCTCGCCTGACCGTGCCCTGCCTTGCGTTACCCTTTCCTTGCCTGGCCGTGCATTGCGTAGCCGTGCGTTGCCGTTCCTTAGCCTTGTTTCCCCTTGCCGTGCCTTGCCTTTTGTTACACTTGCCTTGCCTTGCTTTGCCTTGCCTTCCTTTCCTTCCGTTACTCTTTCCTTGCCTAGCCGTGCACTGCCTAGCGTTGCGTTGTCGTGCATTAGCTTTGCCTCCCCAATCCGTGCCTTGCCTTGCGTTACCCTTTCCTTGCCTTGCCGTGCATTGCCTAGCCCTGCGTTGTCGTGCCTTAGCCTTGTTTGCCCTTACCGTGCCGTTCCTTCCGTTACCCTTGCCTTGCCTTGCTTTCCCTTGCCTTCCTTGCCTTCCGTTACTCTTTGCTTGCCTTCCGTGCATTGCCTAGCCTTGCGTTGTCGTGCGTTAGCCTTGCCTCGCCTGACCGTGCCTTGCCTTGCGTTACTCTTTCCTTGCCTTGCCGTGAATTGCCTAGCCGTGCGTTGTCGTGCATCAGCCTTGCCTTGCCTCACCGTCCCTTCCCTTGCGTTACCCTTACCTTGCCTTGCTTTCCCTTCCTTTCATGGCTTTCCGTTACTCTTTGCTTTCCTTCCGTGCATTGCCTAGCCTTGCGTTGTCGTGCCTTAGCCTTGCCTCGCCTGACAGTGCCTTGCCTTGCGTTACCCTTTCCTTGCCTGGCCGTGCATTGCCTAGCCGTGCGTTGTCGTGCATTAGCCTTGTCTTGCCTTACCGTGCCTTGCCTTGCGTTACCCTTTCCTTGCCTGGCCGTGCATTGCGTAGCCGTGCGTTGCCGTTCCTTAGCCTTGTTTCCCCTTGCCGTGCCTTGCCTTTTGTTACACTTGCCTTCCCTTGCTTTCCCTTGCCTTCCTTGCCTTCCGTTACTCTTTGCTTGCCTTCCGTTTATTGCCTAGCCCTGCATTGTCGTGCCTTAGCTTTGTTTCCCCTTACCGTGCCGTTCCTTTCGTTGCCCTTGCCTTCCCTTGCTTTCCCTTGCCTTCCTTGCCTTCCGTTACTCTTTGCTTGCCTTCCGTTCATTGCCTAGCCTTGCGTTGTCGTGCCTTAGCCTTGCCTCGCCTGACCGTGCCTTGCCTTGCGTTACCCTTTCCTTGCCTTGCCGTGCATTGCCTAGCCGTGCGTTGTCGTGCATTTGCCTTGCCTTGCCTCACCGTGCCTTGCCTTGCGTTACCCTTTCCTTGCCTGGCCGTGCATTGCCTAGCCGTGCGTTGTCGTGCATTAGCCTTGTCTTGCCTTACCGTGCCTTGCCTTGCGTTACCCTTTCCTTGCCTGGCCGTGCATTGCGTAGCCGTGCGTTGCCGTTCCTTAGCCTTGTTTCCCCTTGCCGTGCCTTGCCTTGCGTTACCCTTACCTTGCCTTGCTTTCCCTTCCTTTCATTGCCTTCCGTTACTCTTTGCTTTCCTTCCGTGCATTGCCTAGCCTTGCGTTGTCGTGCCTTAGATTTGCCTCGCCTGACAGTGCCTTGCGTTGCGTTACCCTTTCCTTTCCTTGCCGTGCATTGCCTAGCCGTGCGTTGCCGTGCCTTAGCCTTGTTTCCCCTTGCCGTGCCGTTCCTTCCGTTGCCCTTGCCTTGCCTTGCTTTCCCTTGCCTTCCTTGCCTTCCGTTACCCTTTCCTTGCCTTCCGTGCATTGCCTAGCCGTGCGTTGTCGTGCATTAGCCTTGCCTTGCCTACCGTGCCTTGCCTTGCGTTACCCTTTCCTTGCCTTGCCGTGCATTGCCTAGCCGTGCGTTGTCGTGCCTTAGCCTTGTTTCCCCTTGCCGTGCCGTTCCTTCCGTTACCCTTGCCTTGCCTTGCTTTCCCTTGCCTTCCTTGCCTTCCGTTACTCTTTGCTTGCCTTCCGTGCATTGCCTAGCCTTGCGTTGTCGTGCATTAGCCTTGCCTCGCCTACCGTGCCTTGCCTTGCGTTACCCTTTCCTTTCCTTGCCGTGCATTGGCTAGCCCTGCGTTGTCGTGCCTTAGCCTTGTTTCCCCTTACCGTGCCGTTCCTTCCGTTACCCTTGCCTTCCCCTGCTTTCCCTTGCCTTCCTTGCCTTCCGTTACTCTTTGCTTGCCTTCCGTTTATTGCCTAGCCTTGCGTTGTCGTGCCTTAGCCTTGCCTCGCCTGACCGTGCCTTGCCTTGCGTTACCCTTTCCTTTCCTTGCCGTGCATTGCCTAGCCGTTCGTTGCCGTGCCTTAGCCTTATTTCCCCTTGCCGTGCCTTTCATTCTGTTACCCTTGCCTTGCCTTGCTTTCCCTTGCCTTCCTTGCCTTCCGTTACTCTTTGCTTGCCTTCCGTGCATTGCCTAGCCGTGCGTTGTCGTGCATTTGCCTTGCCTTCCCTCAACGTGACTTGCCTTGCGTTACCTTTCCTTGCCTGGCCGTGCATTGCATAGCCGTGCGTTGCCGTTCCTTAGGCTTGTTTCCCCTTGCCGTGCCTTGCCTTTTGTTACACTTGCCTTGCCTTGCTTTGCCTTGCCTTCCTTTCCTTCCGTTACTCTTTCCTTGCCTAGCCGTGCACTGCCTAGCCTTGCGTTGTCGTGCATTAGCTTTGCCTCCCCAAACCGTGCCTTGCCTTGCGTTACCATTTCCTTGCCTTGCCCTGCATTGCCTAGCCCTGTGTTGTCGTGCCTTAGTCTTGTTTGCCCTTACCGTGCCGTTCCTTCCGTTACCCTTGCCTTTCCCTGCTTTCCGTAGCCTTCCTTGCCTTCCGTTCCTCTTTGCTTGCCTTCCGTGCATTGCCTAGCCTTGCGTTGTCGTGCCTTAGCCTTGCCTCCACTGACCGTGCCTTGCCTTGCGTTACCCTTTCCTTGCCTTGCCGTGAATTGCCTAGCCGTGCGTTGTCGTGCATCAGCCTTGCCTTGCCTCACCGTGCCTTGCCTTGCGTTACCCTTACCTTGCCTTGCTTTCCCTTCCTTTCATTGCCTTCCGTTACTCTTTGCTTTCCTTCCGTGCATTGCCTAGCCTTGCGTTGTCGTGCCTTAG
The DNA here is from genome assembly GCF_037893015.1 of Macrotis lagotis. Classification (NCBI taxonomy): domain Eukaryota; kingdom Metazoa; phylum Chordata; class Mammalia; order Peramelemorphia; family Peramelidae; genus Macrotis; species Macrotis lagotis. The sequence continues at coordinate 199,571 of NW_027422144.1, read as the reverse complement.
CCTTGCCTCGCCTGACAGTGCCTTGCCTTGCGTTACCCTTTCCTTGCCTTGCCGTGCATTGCCTAGCCGTGCGTTGCCGTGCCTTAGCCTTGTTTCCCCTTGCCGTGCCGTTCCTTCCGTTACCCTTGCCTTGCCTTGCTTTCCCTTGCCTTCCTTGCCTTCCGTTACTCTTTGCTTGCCTTCCGTGCATTGCCTAGCCTTGCGTTGTCGTGCCTGCGCCTTCCTCCCCAAACCGTGCCTTGCCTTGCGTTACCCTTTCCTTGCCTTGCCCTGCATTGGCTAGCCCTGTGTTGTCGTGCCTTAGCCTTGTTTCCCCTTACCGTGCCGTTCCTTTCGTTACCCTTGCCTTCCCCTGCTTTCCCTTGCCTTCCTTGCCTTTCGTTACTCTTTGCTTGCCTTCCGTTTACTGCCTAGCCTTGCGTTGTCGTGCCTTAGCCTTGCCGCGCCTTACCGTGCCTTGCCGTGCGTTACCCTTTCCTTGCCTTGCCGTGCATTGCCTAGCCTTGCGTTGTCGTGCCTAAGCCTTGCCTCGCCTGACCGTGCCTTGCCTTGCGTTACCCTTTCCTTCCCTTGCCGTGCATTGCCTAGCCGTGCGTTGTCGTGCATCAGCCTTGCCTTGCCTCACCGTGCCTTGCCTTGCGTTACCCTTTCCTTGCCTTGCCGTGCATTGCCTAGCCGTGCGTTGCCGTGCCTTAGCCTGGTTTCCCCTTGCCGTGCCGTTCCTTCTGTTACCCTTGCCTTCCCCTGCTTTCCCTTGCCTTCCTTGCCTTCCGTTACTCTTTGCTTGCCTTCCGTGCATTGCCTAGCCTTGCGTTGTCGTGCCTTAGCCTTGCCTCGCCTGACCGTGCCTTGCCTTGAGTTACCCTTTCCTTGCCTTGCCGTGCATTGCCAGCCGTGCGTTGTCGTGCATTTGCCTTGTCTTGCCTCACCGTGCTTTGCCTTGCGTTACCCTTTCCTTGCCTTGCCGTGCATTGACTAGCCCTGCATTGTCGTGCCTTAGCTTTGTTTCCCCTTACCGTGCCGTTCCTTTCGTTGCCCTTGCCTTCCCTTGCTTTCCCTTGCCTTCCTTGCCTTCCGTTACTCTTTGCTTGCCTTCCGTTCATTGCCTAGCCGTGCGTTGTCGTGCATTAGCCTTGTCTTGCCTTACCGTGCCTTGCCTTGCGTTACCCTTTCCTTGCCTGGCCGTGCATTGCGTAGCCGTGCGTTGCCGTTCCTTAGCCTTGTTTCCCCTTGCCGTGCCTTGCCTTTTGTTACACTTGCCTTGCCTTGCTTAGCCTTGCCTTCCTTTCCTTCCGTTACTCTTTCCTTGCCTAGCCGTGCACTGCCTAGCCTTGCGTTGTCGTGCATTAGCTTTGCCTCCCCAAACCGTGCCTTGCCTTGCGTTACCATTTCCTTGCCTTGCCCTGCATTGCCTAGCCCTGTGTTGTCGTGCCTTAGTCTTGTTTGCCCTTACCGTGCCGTTCCTTCCGTTACCCTTGCCTTTCCCTGCTTTCCCTAGCCTTCCTTGCCTTCCGTTCCTCTTTGCTTGCCTTCCGTGCATTGCCTAGCCTTGCGTTGTCGTGCCTTAGCCTTGCCTCGCCTGACCGTGCCTTGCCTTGAGTTACCCTTTCCTTGCCTTGCCGTGCATTGCCTAGCCGTGCGTTGTCGTGCATTTGCCTTGTCTTGCCTCACCGTGCTTTGCCTTGCGTTACCCTTTCCTTGCCTTGCCGTGCATTGCCTAGCCCTGCATTGTCGTGCCTTAGCTTTGTTTCCCCTTACCGTGCCGTTCCTTTCGTTGCCCTTGCCTTCCCTTGCTTTCCCTTGCCTTCCTTGCCTTCCGTTACTCTTTGCTTGCCTTCCGTTCATTGCCTAGCCTTGCGTTGTCGTGCCTTAGCCTTGCCTCGCCTGACCGTGCCTTGCCTTGCGTTACCCTTTTCTTGCCTTGCCGTGCATTGCCTAGCCGTGCGTTGTCGTGCATTTGCCTTGCCTTGCCTCACCGTGCCTTGCCTTGCGTTACCCTTTCCTTGCCTGGCCGTGCATTGCCTAGCCGTGCGTTGTCGTGCATTAGCCTTGTCTTGCCTTAGCGTGCCTTGCCTTGCGTTACCCTTTCCTTGCCTGGCCGTGCATTGCCTAGCCGTGCGTTGCCGTGCCTTAGCCTTGTTTCCCCTTGCCTTGCTTTCCCTTGCCTTCCTTGCCTTCCGTTACTCTTTGCTTGCCTTCCGTGCATTGCCTAGCCTTGCGTTGTCGTGCCTTAGCCTTGCCTCGCGTAACGGTGCCTTGCCTTGCGTTACCCTTTCCTTTCCTTGCCGTGCATTGGCTAGCCCTGCGTTGTCGTGCCTTAGCCTTGTTTCCCCTTACCGTGCCGTTCCTTCCGTTACCCTTGCCTTCCCCTGCTTTCCCTTGCCTTCCTTGCCTTCCGTTACTCTTTGCTTGCCTTCCGTTTATTGCCTAGCCTTGCGTTGTCGTGCCTTAGCCTTGCCGCGCCTTACCGTGCCTTGCCTTGCGTTACCCTTTCCTTGCCTTGCCGTGCATTGCCTAGCCTTGCGTTGTCGTGCCTTAGCCTTGCCTCGCCTGACCGTGCCTTGCCTTGCGTTACCCTTTCCTTGCCTTGCCGTGCATTGCCTAGCCGTGCGTTGTCGTGCATCAGCCTTGCCTTGCCTCACCGTGCCTTGCCTTGCGTTACCCTTTCCTTGCCTTGCCGTGCATTGCCTAGCCGTGCGTTGCCGTGCCTTAGCCTTGTTTCCCCTTGCCGTGCCGTTCCTTCTGTTACCCTTGCCTTGCCTTGCTTTCCCTTGCCTTCCTTGCCTTCCGTTACTCTTTGCTTGCCTTCCGTGCATTGCCTAGCCTTGCGTTGTCGTGCATTCGCCTTCCTCCCCAAACCGTGCCTTGCCTTGCGTTACCCTTTCCTTGCCTTGCCCTGCATTGCCTAGCCCTGTGTTGTCGTGCCTTAGCCTTGTTTCCCCTTACCGTGCCGTTCCTTTCGTTACCCTTTCCTTGCCTTGCCGTGCATTGCCTAGCCCTGCATTGTCGTGCCTTAGCCTTGTTTCCCCTTACCGTGCCGTTCCTTTCGTTGCCCTTGCCTTCCCTTGCTTTCCCTTGCCTTCCTTGCCTTCCGTTACTCTTTGCTTGCCTTCCGTTTACTGCCTAGCCTTGCGTTTTCGTGCCTTAGCCTTGCCGCGCCTTACCGTGCCTTGCCTTGCGTTACCCTTTCCTTGCCTTGCCGTGCATTGCCTAGCCTTGCGTTGTCGTGCCTTAGCCTTGCCTCGCCTGACCGTGCCTTGCCTTGCGTTACCCTTTCCTTGCCTTGCCGTGCATTGCCTAGCCGTGCGTTGTCGTGCATCAGCCTTGCCTTGCCTCACCGTGCCTTGCCTTGCGTTACCCTTTCCTTGCCTTGCCGTGCATTGCCTAGCCGTGCGTTGCCGTGCCTTAGCCTTGTTTCCCCTTACCGTGCCGTTCCTTTCGTTACCCTTGCCTTCCCCTGCTTTCCCTTGCCTTCCTTGCCTTCCGTTACTCTTTGCTTGCCTTCCGTGCATTGCCTAGCCTTGCGTTGTCGTGCCTTAGCCTTGCCTCGCCTGACCGTGCCTTGCCTTGAGTTACCCTTTCCTTGCCTTGCCGTGCATTGCCTAGCCGTGCGTTGTCGTGCATTTGCTTTGTCTTGCCTCACCGTGCTTTGCCTTGCGTTACCCTTTCCGTGCCTTGCCGTGCATTGCCTAGCCCTGCATTGTCGTGCCTTAGCTTTGTTTCCCCTTACCGTGCCGTTCCTTTCGTTGCCCTTGCCTTCCCTGGCTTTCCCTTGCCTTCCTTGCCTTCCGTTACTCTTTGCTTGCCTTCCGTTCATTGCCTAGCCTTGCGTTGTCGTGCCTTAGCCTTGCCTCGCCTGACCGTGCCTTGCCTTGCGTTACCCTTTCCTTGCCTTGCCGTGCATTGCCTAGCCGTGCGTTGTCGTGCATTTGCCTTGCCTTGCCTCACCGTGCCTTGCCTTGCGTTACCCTTTCCTTGCCTGGCCGTGCATTGCCTAGCCGTGCGTTGTCGTGCATTAGCCTTGTCTTGCCTTACCGTGCCTTGCCTTGCGTTACCCTTTCCTTGCCTGGCCGTGCATTGCGTAGCCGTGCGTTGCCGTTCCTTAGCCTTGTTTCCCCTTACCGTGCCGTTCCTTTCGTTGCCCTTGCCTTCCCGGGCTTTCCCTTGCCTTCCTTGCCTTCCGTTACTCTTTGCTTGCCTTCCGTTCATTGCCTAGCCTTGCGTTGTCGTGCCTTAGCCTTATCTCGCCTGACCGTGCCTTGCCTTGCGTTACCATTTCCTTGCCTTGCCCTGCATTGCCTAGCCCTGTGTTGTCGTGCCTTAGTCTTGTTTGCCCTTACCGTGCCGTTCCTTCCGTTACCCTTGCCTTTCCCTGCTTTCCCTAGCCTTCCTTGCCTTCCGTTCCTCTTTGCTTGCCTTCCGTGCATTGCCTAGCCTTGCCTTGTCGTGCCTTAGCCTTGCCTCGCCTGACCGTGCCTTGCCTTGCGTTACCCTTTCCTTGCCTTGCCGTGAATTGCCTAGCCGTGCGTTGTCGTGCATCAGCCTTGCCTTGCCTCACCGTGCCTTGCCTTGCGTTACCCTTACCTTGCCTTGCTTTCCCTTCCTTTCATTGCCTTCCGTTACTCTTTGCTTTCCTTCCGTGCATTGCCTAGCCTTGCGTTGCCGTGCCTTAGCCTTGTTTCCCCTTGCCGTGCCGTTCCTTCCGTTACCCTTGCCTTGCCTTGCTTTCCCTTGCCTTCCTTCCCTTCCGTTACTCTTTGCTTGCCTTCCGTGCATTGCCTAGCCTTGCGTTGCCGTGCCTTAGCCTTGCCTCGCGTAACGGTGCCTTGCCTTGCGTTACCCTTTCCTTTCCTTGCCGTGCATTGGCTAGCCCTGCGTTGTCGTGCCTTAGCCTTGTTTCCCCTTACCGTGCCGTTCCTTCCGTTACCCTTGCCTTCCCCTGCTTTCCCTTGCCTTCCTTGCCTTCCGTTACTCTTTGCTTGCCTTCCGTTTATTGCCTAGCCTTGCGTTGTCGTGCCTTAGCCTTGCCGTGCCTTACCGTGCCTTGCCTTGCGTTACCCTTTCCTTGCCTTACCGTGCATTGCCTAGCCTTGCGTTGTCGTGCCTTAGCCTTGCCTCGCCTGACCGTGCCTTGCCTTGCGTTACCCTTTCCTTGCCTTGCCGTGCATTGCCTAGCCGTGCGTTGTCGTGCATCAGCCTTGCCTTGCCTCATCGTGCCTTGCCTTGCGTTACCCTTTCCTTGCCTTGCCGTGCATTGCCTAGCCGTGCGTTGCCGTGCCTTAGCCTTGTTTCCCCTTGCCGTGCCGTTCCTTCTGTTACCCTTGCCTTGCCTTGCTTTCCCTTGCCTTCCTTGCCTTCCGTTACTCTTTGCTTGCCTTCCGTGCATTGCCTAGCCTTGCGTTGTCGTGCCTTAGCCTTGCCTCGCCTGACCGTGCCTTGCCTTGAGTTACCCTTTCCTTCCCTTGCCGTGCATTGCCTAGCCGTGCGTTGTCGTGCATTTGCCTTGTCTTGCCTCACCGTGCTTTGCCTTGCGTTACCCTTTCCTTGCCTTGCCGTGCATTGCGTAGCCCTGCATTGTCGTGCCTCACCTTTGTTTCCCCTTACCGTGCCGTTCCTTTCGTTGCCCTTGCCTTCCCTTGCTTTCCCTTGCCTTCCTTGCATTCCGTTACTCTTTGCTTGCCTTCCGTTCATTGCCTAGCCTTGCGTTGTCGTGCCTTAGCCTTGCCTCGCCTGACCGTGCGTTGCCTTGCGTTACCCTTTCCTTGCCTTGCCGTGCATTGCCTAGCCGTGCGTTGTCGTGCATTTGCCTTGCCTTGCCTCACCGTGCCTTGCCTTGCGTTACCCTTTCCTTGTCTGGCCGTGCATTGCCTAGCCGTGCGTTGTCGTGCATTAGCCTTGTCTTGCCTTACCGTGCCTTGCCTTGCGTTACCCTTTCCTTGCCTGGCCGTGCATTGCGTAGCCGTGCGTTGCCGTTCCTTAGCCTTGTTTCCCCTTGCCGTTCCTTGCCTTTTGTTACACTTGCCTTGCCTTGCTTTGCCTTGCCTTCCTTTCCTTCCGTTACTCTTTCCTTGCCTAGCCGTGCACTGCCTAGCCTTGCGTTGTCGTGCATTAGCTTTGCCTCCCCAAACCGTGCCTTGCCTTGCGTTACCATTTCCTTGCCTTGCCCTGCATTGCCTAGCCCTGTGTTGTCGTGCCTTAGTCTTGTTTGCCCTTACCGTGCCGTTCCTTCCGTTACCCTTGCCTTTCCCTGCTTTCCCTAGCCTTCCTTGCCTTCCGTGCATTGCCTAGCCTTGCGTTGTCGTGCCTTAGCCTTGCCTCGCCTGACCGTGCCTTGCCTTGCGTTACCCTTTCCTTGCCTTGCCGTGAATTGCCTAGCCGTGCGTTGTCGTGCATCAGCCTTGCCTTGCCTCACCGTGCCTTGCCTTGCGTTACCCTTAACTTGCTTTGCTTTCCCCTACTTTCATTGCCTTCCGTTACTCTTTGCTTTCCTTCCGTGCATTGCCTAGCCTTGCGTTGTCGTGCCTTAGCCTTGCCTCGCCTGAAGTGCCTTGCCTTGCGTTACCTTTTCCTTGCCTTGCCGTGCATTGCCTAGCCGTGCGTTGCCGTGCCTTAGCCTTGTTTCCCCTTGCCGTGCCGTTCCTTCCGTTACCTTTCCCTTGCCTTGCTTTCCCTTGCCTTCCTTGCCTTCCATTACTATTTGCTTGCCTTCCGTGCATTGCCTAGCGTTGCGTTGTCGTGCCTTAGCCTTGCCTCGCGTAACGGTGCTTCCCTTGCGTTACTCTTTCCTTTCCTTGCCGTGCATTGGCTAGCCCTGCGTTGTCGTGCCTTAGCCTTGTTTCCCCTTACCGTGCCGTTCCTTCCGTTACCCTTGCCTTCCCCTGCTTTCCCTTGCCTTCCTTGCCTTCCGTTACTCTTTGCTTGCCTTCCGTGCATTGCCTAGCCTTGAGTTGTCGTGCCTTAGCCTTGCCTCGCCTGACCGTGCCTTGCCTTGCGTTACCCTTTCCTTGCCTTGCCGTGCATAGCCTAGCCGTGCGTTGTCGTGCATCAGCCTTGCCTTGCCTCACCGTGCCTTGCCTTGCGTTACCCTTTCCTTGCCTTGCCGTGCATTGCCTAGCCGTGCGTTGCCGTGCCTTAGCCTTGTTTCCCCTTGCCGTTCCGTTCCTTCTGTTACCCTTGCCTTGCCTTGCTTTCCCTTGCCTTCCTTGCCTTCCGTTACTCTTTGCTTGCCTTCCGTGCATTGCCTAGCCTTGAGTTGTCGTGCCTTAGCCTTGCCTCGCCTGACCGTGCCTTGCCTTGCGTTACCCTTTCCTTGCCTTGCCGTGCATAGCCTAGCCGTGCGTTGTCGTGCATCAGCCTTGCCTTGCCTCACCGTGCCTTGCCTTGCGTTACCCTTTCCTTGCCTTGCCGTGCATTGCCTTGTTTCCCCTTGCCGTGCCGTTCCTTCCGTTACCTTTCCCTTGCCTTGCTTTCCCTTGCCTTCCTTGCCTTCCATTACTCTTTGCTTGCCTTCCGTGCATTGCCTAGCGTTGCGTTGTCGTGCCTTAGCCTTGCCTCGCGTAACGGTGCTTCCCTTCCGTTACTCTTTCCTTTCCTTGCCGTGCATTGGCTAGCCCTGCGTTGTCGTGCCTTAGCCTTGTTTCCCCTTACCGTGCCGTTCCTTCCGTTACCCTTGCCTTCCCCTGCTTTCCCTTGCCTTCCTTGCCTTCCGTTACTCTTTGCTTGCCTTCCGTGCATTGCCTAGCCTTGAGTTGTCGTGCCTTAGCCTTGCCTCGCCTGACCGTGCCTTGCCTTGCGTTACCCTTTCCTTGCCATGCCGTGCATAGCCTAGCCGTGGGTTGTCGTACATCAGCCTTGCCTTGCCTCACCGTGCCTTGCCTTGCGTTACCCTTTCCTTGCCTTGCCGTGCATTGCCTAGCCGTGCGTTGCCGTGCCTTAGCCTTGTTTCCCCTTGCCGTGCCGTTCCTTCTGTTACCCTTGCCTTGCCTTGCTTTCCCTTGCCTTCCTTGCCTTCCGTTACTCTTTGCTTGCCTTCCGTGCATTGCCTAGCCTTGCGTTGTCGTGCATCAGCCTTGCCTTGCCTCACCGTGCCTTGCCTTGCGTTACCCTTACCTTGCCTTGCTTTCCCTTCCTTTCATTGCCTTCCGTTACTCTTTGCTTTCCTTCCGTGCATTGCCTAGCCGTGCGTTGCCGTGCCTTAGCCTTGTTTCCCCTTGCCGTGCCGTTCCTTCCGTTACCCTTGCCTTGCCTTGCTTTCCCTTGCCTTCCTTGCCTTCCGTTACTCTTTGCTTGCCTTCCGTGCATTGCCTAGCCTTGCGTTGTCGTGCCTTAGCCTTGCCTCGCGTAACGGTGCCTTGCCTTGCGTTACCCTTTCCTTTCCTTGCCGTGCATTGGCTAGCCCTGCGTTGTCGTGCCTTAGCCTTGTTTCCCCTTACCGTGCCGTTCCTTCCGTTACCCTTGCCTTCCCCTGCTTTCCCTTGCCTTCCTTGCCTTCCGTTACTCTTTGCTTGCCTTCCGTTTATTGCCTAGCCTTGCGTTGTCGTGCCTTAGCCTTGCCGCGCCTTACCGTGCCTTGCCTTGCGTTACCCTTTCCTTGCCTTGCCGTGCATTGCCTAGCCTTGCATTGTCGTGCCTTAGCCTTGCCTCGCCTGACCGTGCCTTGCCTTGCGTTACCCTTTCCTTGCCTTGCCGTGCATTGCCTAGCCGTGCGTTGTCGTGCATCAGCCTTGCCTTGCCTCATCGTGCCTTGCCTTGCGTTACCCTTTCCTTGCCTTGCCGTGCATTGCCTAGCCGTGCGTTGCCGTGCCTTAGCCTTGTTTCCCCTTGCCGTGCCGTTCCTTCTGTTACCCTTGCCTTGCCTTGCTTTCCCTTGCCTTCCTTGCCTTCCGTTACTCTTTGCTTGCCTTCCGTGCATTGCCTAGCCTTGCGTTGTCGTGCATGCGCCTTCCTCCCCAAACCGTGCCTTGCCTTGCGTTACCCTTTCCTTGCCTTGCCCTGCATTTTCTAGCCCTGTGTTGTCGTGCCTTAGCCTTGTTTCCCCTTACCGTGCCGTTCCTTTCGTTACCCTTGCCTTCCCCTGCTTTCCCTTGCCTTCCTTGCCTTCCGTTATTCTTTGCTTGCCTTCCGTGCATTGCCTAGCCTTGCGTTGTCGTGCCTTAGCCTTGCCTCGCCTGACCGTGCCTTGCCTTGAGTTACCCTTTCCTTGCCTTGCCGTGCATTGCCTAGCCTTGCGTGGTCGTGCCTTAGCCTTGCCTCGCCTGACAGTGCCTTGCCTTGCGTTACCCTTTCCTTGCCTTGCCGTGCATTGCCTAGCCATGCGTTGCCGTGCCTTAGCCTTGTTTCCCCTTGCCGTGCCGTTCCTTCCGTTACCCTTGCCTTGCCTTGCTTTCCCTTGCCTTCCTTGCCTTCCGTTACTCTTTGCTTGCCTTCCGTGCATTGCCTAGCCTTGCGTTGTCGTGCCTTAGCCTTGCCTCGCGTAACGGTGCCTTGCCTTGCGTTACCCTTTCCTTCCCTTGCCGTGCATTGCCTAGCCGTGCGTTGCCGTGCCTTAGCCTTGTTTCCCCTTGCCGTGCCGTTCCTTCCGTTACCCTTGCCTTGCCTTGCTTTCCCTTGCCTTCCTTGCCTTCCGTTACTCTTTGCTTGCCTTCCGTGCATTGCCTAGCCTTGCGTTGTCGTGCCTTAGCCTTGCCTCGCCTGACCGTGCCTTGCCTTGAGTTACCCTTTCCTTGCCTTGCCGTGCATTGCCTAGCCGTGCGTTGTCGTGCATTTGCCTTGTCTTGCCTCACCGTGCTTTGCCTTGCGTTACCTTTTCCTTGCCTTGCCGTTCATTGCCTAGCCCTGCATTGTCGTGCCTTAGCTTTGTTTCCCCTTACCGTGCCGTTCCTTTCGTTGCCCTTGCCTTCCCTTGCTTTCCCTTGCCTTCCTTGCCTTCCGTTACTCTTTGCTTGCCTTCCGTTCATTGCCTAGCCTTGCGTTGTCGTGCCTTAGCCTTGCCTCGCCTGACCGTGCCTTGCCTTGCGTTACCCTTTCCTTGCCTTGCCGTGCATTGCCTAGCCGTGCGTTGTCGTGCATTTGCCTTGCCTTGCCTCACCGTGCCTTGCATTGCGTTACCCTTTCCTTGCCTGGCCGTGCATTGCCTAGCCGTGCGTTGTCGTGCATTAGCCTTGTCTTGCCTTACCGTGCCTTGCCTTGCGTTACCCTTTCCTTGCCTGGCCGTGCATTGCGTAGCCGTGCATTGCCGTTCCTTAGCCTTGTTTCCCCTTGCCGTGCCTTGCCTTTTGTTACACTTGCCTTGCCTTGCTTTGCCTTGCCTTCCTTTCCTTCCGTTACTCTTTCCTTGCCTAGCCGTGCACTGCCTAGCCTTGCGTTGTCGTGCATTAGCTTTGCCTCCCCAAACCGTGCCTTGCCTTGCGTTACCATTTCCTTGCCTTGCCCTGCATTGCCTAGCCCTGTGTTGTCGTGCCTTAGTCTTGTTTGCCCTTACCGTGCCGTTCCTTCCGTTACCCTTGCCTTTCCCTGCTTTCCCTAGCCTTCCTTGCCTTCCGTGCATTGCCTACCCTTGCGTTGTCGTGCCTTAGCCTTGCCTCGCCTGACCGTGCCTTGCCTTGCGTTACCCTTTCCTTGCCTTGCCGTGAATTGCCTAGCCGTGCGTTGTCGTGCATCAGCCTTGCCTTGCCTCACCGTGCCTTGCCTTGCGTTACCCTTACCTTGCCTTGCTTTCCCTTCCTTTCATTGCCTTCCGTTACTCTTTGCTTGCCTTCCGTGCATTGCCTAGCCTTGCGTTGTCGTGCCTTAGCCTTGCCTCGCCTGACCGTGCCTTGCCTTGAGTTACCCTTTCCTTGCCTTGCCGTGCATTGCCTAGCCGTGCGTTGTCGTGAATTTGCCTTGTCTTGCCTCACCGTGCTTTGCCTTGCGTTACCTTTTCCTTGCCTTGCCGTTCATTGCCTAGCCCTGCATTGTCGTGCCTTAGCTTTGTTTCCCCTTACCGTGCCGTTCCTTTCGTTGCCCTTGCCTTCCCTTGCTTTCCCTTGCCTTCCTTGCCTTCCGTTACTCTTTGCTTGCCTTCCGTTCATTGCCTAGCCTTGCGTTGTCGTGCCTTAGCCTTGCCTCGCCTGACCGTGCCTTGCCTTGCGTTACCCTTTCCTTGCCTTGCCGTGCATTGCCTAGCCGTGCGTTGTCGTGCATTTGCCTTGCCTTGCCTCACCGTGCCTTGCCCTGCGTTACCCTTTCCTTGTCTGGCCGTGCATTGCCTAGCCGTGCGTTGTCGTGCATTAGCCTTGTCTTGCCTTACCGTGCCTTGCCTTGCGTTACCCTTTCCTTGCCTGGCCGTGCATTGCGTAGCCGTGCGTTGCCGTTCCTTAGCCTTGTTTCCCCTTGCCGTTCCTTGCCTTTTGTTACACTTGCCTTGCCTTTCTTTGCCTTGCCTTCCTTTCCTTCCGTTACTCTTTCCTTGCCTAGCCGTGCACTGCCTAGCCTTGCGTTGTCGTGCATTAGCTTTGCCTCCCCAAACCGTGCCTTGCCTTGCGTTACCATTTCCTTGCCTTGCCCTGCATTGCCTAGCCCTGTGTTGTCGTGCCTTAGTCTTGTTTGCCCTTACCGTGCCGTTCCTTCCGTTACCCTTGCCTTTCCCTGCTTTCCCTAGCCTTCCTTGCCTTCCGTGCATTGCCTACCCTTGCGTTGTCGTGCCTTAGCCTTGCCTCGCCTGACCGTGCCTTGCCTTGCGTTACCCTTTCCTTGCCTTGCCGTGAATTGCCTAGCCGTGCGTTGTCGTGCATCAGCCTTGCCTTGCCTCACCGTGCCTTGCCTTGCGTTACCCTTACCTTGCCTTGCTTTCCCTTCCTTTCATTGCCTTCCGTTACTCTTTGCTTTCCTTCCGTGCATTGCCTAGCCGTGCGTTGCCGTGCCTTAGCCTTGTTTCCCCTTGCCGTGCCGTTCCTTCCGTTACCCTTGCCTTGCTTTGCTTTCCCTTGCCTTCCTTGCCTTCCGTTACTCTTTGCTTGCCTTCCGTGCATTGCCTAGCCTTGCGTTGTCGTGCCTTAGCCTTGCCTCGCCTGAAGTGCCTTGCCTTGCGTTACCCTTTCCTTGCCTTGCCGTGCATTGCCTAGCCGTGCGTTGCCGTGCCTTAGCCTTGTTTCCCCTTGCCGTGCCGTTCCTTCCGTTACCTTTCCCTTGCCTTGCTTTCCCTTGCCTTCCTTGCCTTCCGTTACTCTTTGCTTGCCTTCCGTGCATTGCCTAGCCTTGCGTTGTCGTGCCTTAGCCTTGCCTCGCGTAACGGTGCCTTCCCTTGCGTTACTCTTTCCTTTCCTTGCCGTGCATTGGCTAGCCCTGCGTTGTCGTGCCTTAGCCTTGTTTCCCCTTACCGTGCCGTTCCTTCCGTTACCCTTGCCTTCCCCTGCTTTCCCTTGCCTTCCTTGCCTTCCGTTACTCTTTGCTTGCCTTCCGTGCATTGCCTAGCCTTGCGTTGTCGTGCCTTAGCCTTGCCTCGCCTGACCGTGCCTTGCCTTGCGTTACCCTTTCCTTGCCTTGCCGTGCATAGCTTAGCCGTGCGTTGTCGTGCATCAGCCTTGCCTTGCCTCACCGTGCCTTGCCTTGCGTTACCCTTTCCTTGCCTTGCCGTGCATTGCCTAGCCGTGCGTTGCCGTGCCTTAGCCTTGTTTCCCCTTGCCGTGCCGTTCCTTCTGTTACCCTTGCCTTGCCTTGCTTTCCCTTGCCTTCCTTGCCTTCCGTTACTCTTTGCTTGCCTTCCGTGCATTGCCTAGCCTTGCGTTGTCGTGCATTCGCCTTCCTCCCCAAACCGTGCCTTGCCTTGCGTTACCCTTTCCTTGCCTTGCCCTGCATTTCCTAGCCCTGTGTTGTCGTGCCTTAGCCTTGTTTCCCCTTACCGTGCCGTTCCTTTCGTTACCCTTGCCTTCCCCTGCTTTCCCTTGCCTTCCTTGCCTTCCGTTACTCTTTGCTTGCCTTCCGTGCATTGCCTAGCCTTGCGTTGTCGTGCCTTAGCCTTGCCTCGCCTGACCGTGCCTTGCCTTGAGTTACCCTTTCCTTGCCTTGCCGTGCATTGCCTAGCCGTGCGTTGTCGTGCATTTGCCTTGTCTTGCCTCACCGTGCTTTGCCTTGCGTTACCCTTTCCTTGCCTTGCCGTGCATTGCCTAGCCCTGCATTGTCGTGCCTTAGCTTTGTTTCCCCTTACCGTGCCGTTCCTTTCGTTGCCCTTGCCTTCCCTTGCTTTCCCTTGCCTTCCTTGCCTTCCGTTACTCTTTGCTTGCCTTCCGTTCATTGCCTAGCCTTGCGTTGTCGTGCCTTAGCCTTGCCTCGCCTGACCGTGCCTTGCCTTGCGTTACCCTTTCCTTGCCTTGCCGTGCATTGCCTAGCCGTGCGTTGTCGTGCATTTGCCTTGCCTTGCCTCACCGTGCCTTGCCTTGCGTTACCCTTTCCTTGCCTGGCCGTGCATTGCCTAGCCGTGCGTTGTCGTGCCTTAGCCTTGCCTCGCCTGACCGTGTCTTGCCTTGCGTTACCCTTTCCTTGCCTTGCCGTGCATTGCCTAGCCGTGCGTTGTCGTGCATCAGCCTTGCCTTGCCTCATCGTGCCTTGCCTTGCGTTACCCTTTCCTTGCCTTGCCGTGCATTGCCTAGCCGTGCGTTGCCGTGCCTTAGCCTTGTTTCCCCTTGCCGTGCCGTTCCTTCTATTACCCTTGCCTTGCCTTGCTTTCCCTTGCCTTCCTTGCCTTCCGTTACTCTTTGCTTGCCTTCCGTGCATTGCCTAGCCTTGCGTTGTCGTGCATGCGCCTTCCTCCCCAAACCGTGCCTTGCCTTGCGTTACCCTTTCCTTGCCTTGCCCTGCATTTTCTAGCCCTGTGTTGTCGTGCCTTAGCCTTGTTTCCCCTTACCGTGCCGTTCCTTTCGTTACCCTTGCCTTCCCCTGCTTTCCCTTGCCTTCCTTGCCTTCCGTTATTCTTTGCTTGCCTTCCGTGCATTGCCTAGCCTTGCGTTGTCGTGCCTTAGCCTTGCCTCGCCTGACCGTGCCTTGCCTTGAGTTACCCTTTCCTTGCCTTGCCGTGCATTGCCTAGCCTTGCGTTGTCGTGCCTTAGCCTTGCCTCGCCTGACAGTGCCTTGCCTTGCGTTACCCATTCCTTGCCTTGCCGTGCATTGCCTAGCCATGCGTTGCCGTGCCTTAGCCTTGTTTCCCCTTGCCGTGCCGTTCCTTCCGTTACCCTTGCCTTGCCTTGCTTTCCCTTGCCTTCCTTGCCTTCCGTTACTCTTTGCTTGCCTTCCGTGCATTGCCTAGCCTTGCGTTGTCGTGCCTTAGCCTTGCCTCGCGTAACGGTGCCTTGCCTTGCGTTACCCTTTCCTTTCCTTGCCGTGCATTGGCTAGCCCTGCGTTGTCGTGCCTTAGCCTTGTTTCCCCTTACCGTGCCGTTCCTTCCGTTACCCTTGCCTTCCCCTGCTTTCCCTTGCCTTCCTTGCCTTCCGTTACTCTTTGCTTGCCTTCCGTTTATTGCCTAGCCTTGCGTTGTCGTGCCTTAGCCTTGCCGCGCCTTACCGTGCCTTGCCTTGCGTTACCCTTTCCTTGCCTTACCGTGCATTGCCTAGCCTTGCATTGTCGTGCCTTAGCCTTGCCTCGCCTGACCGTGCCTTGCCTTGCGTTACCCTTTCCTTGCCTTGCCGTGCATTGCCTAGCCGTGCGTTGTCGTGCATCAGCCTTGCCTTGCCTCATCGTGCCTTGCCTTGCGTTACCCTTTCCTTGCCTTGCCGTGCATTGCCTAGCCGTGCGTTGCCGTGCCTTAGCCTTGTTTCCCCTTGCCGTGCCGTTCCTTCTGTTACCCTTGCCTTGCCTTGCTTTCCCTTGCCTTCCTTGCCTTCCGTTACTCTTTGCTTGCCTTCCGTGCATTGCCTAGCCTTGCGTTGTCGTGCATGCGCCTTCCTCCCCAAACCGTGCCTTGCCTTGCGTTACCCTTTCCTTGCCCTGCCCTGCATTTCCTAGCCCTGTGTTGTCGTGCCTTAGCCTTGTTTCCCCTTACCGTGCCGTTCCTTTCGTTACCCTTGCCTTCCCCTGCTTTCCCTTGCCTTCCTTGCCTTCCGTTACTCTTTGCTTGCCTTCCGTGCATTGCCTAGCCTTGCGTTGTCGTGCCTTAGCCTTGCCTCGCCTGACCGTGCCTTGCCTTGAGTTACCCTTTCCTTGCCTTGCCGTGCATTGCCTAGCCGTGCGTTGTCGTGCATTTGCCTTGTCTTGCCTCACCGTGCTTTGCCTTGCGTTACCCTTTCCTTGCCTTGCCGTGCATTGCCTAGCCCTGCATTGTCGTGCCTTAGCTTTGTTTCCCCTTACCGTGCCGTTCCTTTCGTTGCCCTTGCCTTCCCTTGCTTTCCCTTGCCTTCCTTGCCTTCCGTTACTCTTTGCTTGCCTTCCGTTCATTGCCTAGCCTTGCGTTGTCGTGCCTTAGCCTTGCCTCGCCTGACCGTGCCTTGCCTTGCGTTACCCTTTCCTTGCCTTGCCGTGCATTGCCTAGCCGTGCGTTGTCGTGCATTTGCCTTGCCTTGCCTCACCGTGCCTTGCCTTGCGTTACCCTTTCCTTGCCTGGCCGTGCATTGCCTAGCCGTGCGTTGTCGTGCATTAGCCTTGTCTTGCCTTACCGTGCCTTGCCTTGCGTTACCCTTTCCTTGCCTGGCCGTGCATTGCGTAGCCGTGCGTTGCCGTTCCTTAGCCTTGTTTCCCCTTGCCGTGCCTTGCCTTTTGTTACACTTGCCTTGCCTTGCTTTGCCTTGCCTTCCTTTCCTTCCGTTACTCTTTCCTTGCCTAGCCGTTCACTGCCTAGCCTTGCGTTGTCGTGCATTAGCTTTGCCTCCCCAAACCGTGCCTTGCCTTGCGTTACCATTTCCTTGCCTTGCCCTGCATTGCCTAGCCCTGTGTTGTCGTGCCTTAGTCTTGTTTGCCCTTACCGTGCCGTTCCTTCCGTTACCCTTGCCTTTCCCTGCTTTCCCTAGCCTTCCTTGCCTTCCGTGCATTGCCTAGCCTTGCGTTGTCGTGCCTTAGCCTTGCCTCGCCTGACCGTGCCTTGCCTTGCGTTACCCTTTCCTTGCCTTGCCGTGAATTGCCTAGCCGTGCGTTGTCGTGCATCAGCCTTGCCTTGCCTCACCGTGCCTTGCCTTGCGTTACCCTTACCTTGCTTTGCTTTCCCTTACTTTCATTGCCTTCCGTTACTCTTTGCTTTCCTTCGGTGCATTGCCTAGCCTTGCGTTGTCGTGCCTTAGCCTTGCCTCGCCTGAAGTGCCTTGCCTTGCGTTACCCTTTCCTTGCCTTGCCGTGCATTGCCTAGCCGTGCGTTGCCGTGCCTTAGACTTGTTTCCCCTTGCCGTGCCGTTCCTTCCGTTACCTTTCCCTTGCCTTGCTTTCCCTTGTCTTCCTTGCCTTCCGTTACTCTTTGCTTGCCTTCCGTGCATTGCCTAGCCTTGCGTTGTCGTGCCTTAGCCTTGCCTCGCGTAACGGTGCCTTCCCTTGCGTTACTCTTTCCTTTCCTTGCCGTGCATTGGCTAGCCCTGCGTTTTCGTGCCTTAGCCTTGTTTCCCCTTACCGTGCCGTTCCTTCCGTTACCCTTGCCTTCCCCTGCTTTCCCTTGCCTTCCTTGCCTTCCGTTACTCTTTGCTTGCCTTCCGTGCATTGCCTAGCCTTGCGTTGTCGTGCCTTAGCCTTGCCTCGCCTGACCGTGCCTTGCCTTGCGTTACCCTTTCCTTGCCTTGCCGTGCATAGCTTAGCCGTGCGTTGTCGTGCATCAGCCTTGCCTTGCCTCACCGTGCCTTGCCTTGCGTTACCCTTTCCTTGCCTTGCCGTGCATTGCCTAGCCGTTCGTTGCCGTGCCTTAGCCTTGTTTCCCCTTGCCGTGCCGTTCCTTCTGTTACCCTTGCCTTGCCTTGCTTTCCCTTGCCTTACTTGCCTTCCGTTACTCTTTGCTTGCCTTCCGTGCATTGCCTAGCCTTGCGTTGTCGTGCATTCGCCTTCCTCCCCAAACCGTGCCTTGCCTTGCGTTACCCTTTCCTTGCCTTGCCCTGCATTTCCTAGCCCTGTGTTGTCGTGCCTTAGCCTTGTTTCCACTTACCGTGCCGTTCCTTTCGTTACCCTTGCCTTCCCCTGCTTTCCCTTGCCTTCCTTGCCTTCCGTTACTCTTTGCTTGCCTTCCGTGCATTGCCTAGCCTTGCGTTGTCGTGCCTTAGCCTTGCCTCGCCTGACCGTGCCTTGCCTTGAGTTACCCTTTCCTTGCCTTGCCGTGCATTGCCTAGCCGTGCGTTGTCGTGCATTTGCCTTGTCTTGCCTCACCGTGCTTTGCCTTGCGTTACCCGTTCCTTGCCTTGCCGTGCATTGCCTAGCCCTGCATTGTCGTGCCTTAGCTTTGTTTCCCCTTACCGTGCCGTTCCTTTCGTTGCCCTTGCCTTCCCTTGCTTTCCCTTGCCTTCCTTGCCTTCCGTTACTCTTTGCTTGCCTTCCGTTCATTGCCTAGCCTTGCGTTGTCGTGCCTTAGCCTTGCCTCGCCTGACCGTGCCTTGCCTTGCGTTACCCTTTCCTTGCTTTGCCGTGCATTGCCTAGCCGTGCGTTGTCGTGCATTTGCCTTGCCTTGCCTCACCGTGCCTTGCCTTGCGTTACCCTTTCCTTGCCTGGCCGTGCATTGCCTAGCCGTGCGTTGTCGTGCATTAGCCTTGTCTTGCCTTACCGTGCCTTGCTTTGCGTTACCCTTTCCTTGCCTGGCCGTGCATTGCGTAGCCGTGCGTTGCCGTTCCTTAGCCTTGTTTCCCCTTGCCGTGCCTTGCCTTTTGTTACACTTGCCTTGCCTTGCTTTGCCTTGCCTTCCTTTCCTTCCGTTACTCTTTCCTTGCCTAGCCGTGCACTGCCTAGCCTTGCGTTGTCGTGCATTAGCTTTGCCTCCCCAAACCGTGCCTTGCCTTGCGTTACCATTTCCTTGCCTTGCCCTGCATTGCCTAGCCCTGTGTTGTCGTGCCTTAGTCTTATTTGCCCTTACCGTGCCGTTCCTTCCGTTACCCTTGCCTTTCCCTGCTTTCCCTAGCCTTCATTGCCTTCCGTGCATTGCCTAGCCTTGCGTTGTCGTGCCTTAGCCTTGCCTCGCCTGACCGTGCCTTGCCTTGCGTTACCCTTTCCTTGCCTTGCCGTGAATTGCCTAGCCGTGCGTTGTCGTGCATCAGCCTTGCCTTGCCTCACCGTGCCTTGCCTTGCGTTACCCTTACCTTGCCTTGCTTTCCCTTCCTTTCATTGCCTTCCGTTACTCTTTGCTTTCCTTCCGTGCATTGCCTAGCCGTGCGTTGCCGTGCCTTAGCCTTGTTTCCCCTTGCCGTGCCGTTCCTTCCGTTACCCTTGCCTTGCCTTGCTTTCCCTTGCCTTCCTTGCCTTCCGTTACTCTTTGCTTGCCTTCCGTGCATTGCCTAGCCTTGCGTTGTCGTGCCTTAGCCTTGCCTCGCGTAACGGTGCCTTGCCTTGCGTTACCCTTTCCTTTCCTTGCCGTGCATTGGCTAGCCCTGCGTTGTCGTGCCTTAGCCTTGTTTCCCCTTACCGTGCCGTTCCTTCCGTTACCCTTGCCTTCCCCTGCTTTCCCTGGCCTTCCTTGCCTTCCGTTACTCTTTGCTTGCCTTCCGTTTATTGCCTAGCCTTGCGTTGTCGTGCCTTAGCCTTGCCGCGCCTTACCGTGCCTTGCCTTGCGTTACCCTTTCCTTGCCTTGCCGTGCATTGCCTAGCCTTGCATTGTCGTGCCTTAGCCTTGCCTCGCCTGACCGTGCCTTGCCTTGCGTTACCCTTTCCTTGCCTTGCCGTGCATTGCCTAGCCGTGCTTTGTCGTGTATCAGCCTTGCCTTGCCTCACCGTGCCTTGCCTTGCGTTACCCTTTCCTTGCCTTGCCGTGCATTGCCTAGCCGTGCGTTGCCGTGCCTTAGCCTTGTTTCCCCTTGCCGTGCCGTTCCTTCTGTTACCCTTGCCTTGCCTTGCTTTCCCTTGCCTTCCTTGCCTTCCGTTACTCTTTGCTTGCCTTCCGTGCATTGCCTAGCCTTGCGTTGTCGTGCATGCGCCTTCCTCCCCAAACCGTGCCTTGCCTTGCGTTACCCTTTCCTTGCCCTGCCCTGCATTTCCTAGCCCTGTGTTGTCGTGCCTTAGCCTTGTTTCCCCTTACCGTGCCGTTCCTTTCGTTACCCTTGCCTTCCCCTGCTTTCCCTTGCCTTCCTTGCCTTCCGTTATTCTTTGCTTGCCTTCCGTGCATTGCCTAGCCTTGCGTTGTCGTGCCTTAGCCTTGCCTCGCCTGACAGTGCCTTGCCTTGCGTTACCCTTTCCTTGCCTTGCCGTGCATTGCCTAGCCATGCGTTGCCGTGTCTTAGCCTTGTTTCCCCTTGCCGTGCCGTTCCTTCCGTTACCCTTGCCTTGCCTTGCTTTCCCTTGCCTTCCTTGCCTTCCGTTACTCTTTGCTTGCCTTCCGTGCATTGCCTAGCCTTGCGTTGTCGTGCCTTAGCCTTGCCTCGCGTAACGGTGCCTTGCCTTGCGTTACCCTTTCCTTCCCTTGCCGTGCATTGCCTAGCCGTGCGTTGCCGTGCCTTAGCCTTGTTTCCCCTTGCCGTGCCGTTCCTTCCGTTACCCTTGCCTTGCCTTGCTTTCCCTTGCCTTCCTTGCCTTCCGTTACTCTTTGCTTGCCTTCCGTGCATTGCCCAGCCTTGCGTTGTCGTGCCTTAGCCTTGCCTCGCCTGACCGTGCCTTGCCTTGAGTTACCCTTTCCTTGCCTTGCCGTGCATTGCCTAGCCGTGCGTTGTCGTGCATTTGCCTTGTCTTGCCTCACCGTGCTTTGCCTTGCGTTACCTTTTCCTTGCCTTGCCGTTCATTGCCTAGCCCTGCATTGTCGTGCCTTAGCTTTGTTTCCCCTTACCGTGCCGTTCCTTTCGTTGCCCTTGCCTTCCCTTGCTTTCCCTTGCCTTCCTTGCCTTCCGTTACTCTTTGCTTGCCTTCCGTTCATTGCCTAGCCTTGCGTTGTCGTGCCTTAGCCTTGCCTCGCCTGACCGTGCCTTGCCTTGCGTTACCCTTTCCTTGCCTTGCCGTGCATTGCCTAGCCGTGAGTTGTCGTGCATTTGCCTTGCCTTGCCTCACCGTGCCTTGCCTTGCGTTACCCTTTCCTTGCCTGGCCGTGCATTGCCTAGCCGTGCGTTGTCGTGCATTAGCCTTGTCTTGCCTTACCGTGCCTTGCCTTGCGTTACCCTTTCCCTGCCTGGCCGTGCATTGCGTAGCCGTGCGTTGCCGTTCCTTAGCCTTGTTTCCCCTTGCCGTGCCTTGCCTTTTGTTACACTTGCCTTGCCTTGCTTTGCCTTACCTTCCTTTCCTTCCGTTACTCTTTCCTTGCCTAGCCGTGCACTGCCTAGCCTTGCGTTGTCGTGCATTAGCTTTGCCTCCCCAAACCGTGCCTTGCCTTGCGTTACCATTTCCTTGCCTTGCCCTGCATTGCCTAGCCCTGTGTTGTCGTGCCTTAGTCTTGTTTGCCCTTACCGTGCCGTTCCTTCCGTTACCCTTGCCTTTCCCTGCTTTCCCTAGCCTTCCTTGCCTTCCGTGCATTGCCTACCCTTGCGTTGTCGTGCCTTAGCCTTGCCTCGCCTGACCGTGCCTTGCCTTGCGTTACCCTTTCCTTGCCTTGCCGTGAATTGCCTAGCCGTGCGTTGTCGTGCATCAGCCTTGCCTTGCCTCACCGTGCCTTGCCTTGCGTTACCCTTACCTTGCCTTGCTTTCCCTTCCTTTCATTGCCTTCCGTTACTCTTTGCTTTCCTTCCGTGCATTGCCTAGCCGTGCGTTGCCGTGCCTTAGCCTTGTTTCCCCTTGCCGTGCCGTTCCTTCCGTTACCCTTGCCTTGCCTTGCTTTCCCTTGCCTTCCTTGCCTTCCGTTACTCTTTGCTTGCCTTCCGTGCATTGCCTAGCCTTGCGTTGTCGTG
Organism: Macrotis lagotis; assembly: GCF_037893015.1. Taxonomy (NCBI): domain Eukaryota; kingdom Metazoa; phylum Chordata; class Mammalia; order Peramelemorphia; family Peramelidae; genus Macrotis; species Macrotis lagotis. Next base: position 178,630 of record NW_027422144.1, on the reverse strand, counting down.
CCTTAGCCTTGCCTCGCCTGACCGTGCCTTGCCTTGAGTTACCCTTTCCTTGCCTTGCCGTGCATTGCCTAGCCGTGCGTTGTCGTGCATTTGCCTTTTCTTGCCTCACCGTGCGTTGCCTTGCGTTACCTTTTCCTTGCCTTGCCGTTCATTGCCTAGCCCTGCATTGTCGTGCCTTAGCTTTGTTTCCCCTTACCGTGCCGTTCCTTTCGTTGCCCTTGCCTTCCCTTGCTTTCCCTTGCCTTCCTTGCCTTCCGTTACTCTTTGCTTGCCTTCCGTTCATTGCCTAGCCTTGCGTTGTCGTGCCTTAGCCTTGCCTCGCCTGACCGTGCCTTGCCTTGCGTTACCCTTTCCTTGCCTTGCCGTGCATTGCCAATCCGTGCGTTGTCGTGCATTTGCCTTGCCTTGCCTCACCGTGCCTTGCCTTGCGTTACCCTTTCCTTGCCTGGCCGTGCATTGCCTAGCCGTGCGTTGTCGTGCATTAGCCTTGTCTTGCCTTACCGTGCCTTGCCTTGCGTTACCCTTTCCTTGCCTGGCCGTGCATTGCGTAGCCGTGCGTTGCCGTTCCTTAGCCTTGTTTCCCCTTGCCGTGCCTTGCCTTTTGTTACACTTGCCTTGCCTTGCTTTGCCTTGCCTTCCTTTCCTTCCGTTACTCTTTCCTTGCCTAGCCGTGCACTGCCTAGCCTTGCGTTGTCGTGCATTAGCTTTGCCTCCCCAAACCGTGCCTTGCCTTGCGTTACCATTTCCTTGCCTTGCCCTGCATTGCCTAGCCCTGTGTTGTCGTGCCTTAGTCTTGTTTGCCCTTACCGTGCCGTTCCTTCCGTTACCCTTGCCTTTCCCTGCTTTCCCTAGCCTTCCTTGCCTTCCGTGCATTGCCTACCCTTGCGTTGTCGTGCCTTAGCCTTGCCTCGCCTGACCGTGCCTTGCCTTGCGTTACCCTTTCCTTGCCTTGCCGTGAATTGCCTAGCCGTGCGTTGTCGTGCATCAGCCTTGCCTTGCCTCACCGTGCCTTGCCTTGCGTTACCCTTAACTTGCTTTGCTTTCCCCTACTTTCATTGCCTTCCGTTACTCTTTGCTTTCCTTCCGTGCATTGCCTAGCCGTGCGTTGCCGTGCCTTAGCCTTGTTTCCCCTTGCCGTGCCGTTCCTTCCGTTACCTTTCCCTTGCCTTGCTTTCCCTTGCCTTCCTTGACTTCCATTACTCTTTGCTTGCCTTCCGTGCATTGCCTAGCGTTGCGTTGTCGTGCCTTAGCCTTGCCTCGCGTAACGGTGCTTCCCTTGCGTTACTCTTTCCTTTCCTTGCCGTGCATTGGCTAGCCCTGCGTTGTCGTGCCTTAGCCTTGTTTCCCCTTACCGTGCCGTTCCTTCCGTTACCCTTGCCTTCCCCTGCTTTCCCTTGCCTTCCTTGCCTTCCGTTCCTCTTTGCTTGCCTTCCGTGCATTGCCTAGCCTTGCGTTGTCGTGCCTTAGCCTTGCCTCGCCTGACCGTGCCTTGCCTTGCGTTACCCTTTCCTTGCCTTGCCGTGCATTGCCTAGCCGTGCTTTGTCGTGCATCAGCCTTGCCTTGCCTCACCGTGCCTTGCCTTGCGTTACCCTTTCCTTGCCTTGCCGTGCATTGCCTAGCCGTGCGTTGCCGTGCCTTAGCCTTGTTTCCCCTTGCCGTGCCGTTCCTTCTGTTACCCTTGCCTTGCCTTGCTTTCCCTTGCCTTCCTTGCCTTCCGTTACTCTTTGCTTGCCTTCCGTGCATTTCCTAGCCCTGCGTTGTCGTGCATGCGCCTTCCTCCCCAAACCGTGCCTTGCCTTGCGTTACCCTTTCCTTGCCTTGCCCTGCATTTCCTAGCCCTGTGTTGTCGTGCCTTAGCCTTGTTTCCCCTTACCGTGCCGTTCCTTTCGTTACCCTTGCCTTCCCCTGCTTTCCCTTGCCTTCCTTGCCTTCCGTTATTCTTTGCTTGCCTTCCGTGCATTGCCTAGCCTTGCGTTGTCGTGCCTTAGCCTTGCCTCGCCTGACCGTGCCTTGCCTTGGGTTACCCTTTCCTTGCCTTGCCGTGCATTGCCTAGCCTTGCGTTGTCGTGCCTTAGCCTTGCCTCGCCTGACAGTGCCTTGCCTTGCGTTACCCTTTCCTTGCCTTGCCGTGCATTGCCTAGCCATGCGTTGCCGTGTCTTAGCCTTGTTTCCCCTTGCCGTGCCGTTCCTTCCGTTACCCTTGCCTTGCCTTGCTTTCCCTTGCCTTCCTTGCCTTCCGTTACTCTTTGCTTGCCTTCCGTGCATTGCCTAGCCTTGCGTTGTCGTGCCTTAGCCTTGCCTCGCGTAACGGTGCCTTGCCTTGCGTTACCCTTTCTTCCCTTGCCGTGCATTGCCTAGCCGTGCGTTGCCGTGCCTTAGCCTTGTTTCCCCTTGCCGTGCCGTTCCTTCCGTTACCCTTGCCTTGCCTTGCTTTCCCTTGCCTTCCTTGCCTTCCGTTACTCTTTGCTTGCCTTCCGTGCATTGCCCAGCCTTGCGTTGTCGTGCCTTAGCCTTGCCTCGCCTGACCGTGCCTTGCCTTGAGTTACCCTTTCCTTGCCTTGCCGTGCATTGCCTAGCCGTGCGTTGTCGTGCATTTGCCTTGTCTTGCCTCACCGTGCTTTGCCTTGCGTTACCTTTTCCTTGCCTTGCCGTTCATTGCCTAGCCCTGCATTGTCGTGCCTTAGCTTTGTTTCCCCTTACCGTGCCGTTCCTTTCGTTGCCCTTGCCTTCCCTTGCTTTCCCTTGCCTTCCTTGCCTTCCGTTACTCTTTGCTTGCCTTCCGTTCATTGCCTAGCCTTGCGTTGTCGTGCCTTAGCCTTGCCTCGCCTGACCGTGCCTTGCCTTGCGTTACCCTTTCCTTGCCTTGCCGTGCATTGCCTAGCCGTGAGTTGTCGTGCATTTGCCTTGCCTTGCCTCACCGTGCCTTGCCTTGCGTTACCCTTTCCTTGCCTGGCCGTGCATTGCCTAGCCGTGCGTTGTCGTGCATTAGCCTTGTCTTGCCTTACCGTGCCTTGCCTTGCGTTACCCTTTCCTTGCCTGGCCGTGCATTGCGTAGCCGTGCGTTGCCGTTCCTTAGCCTTGTTTCCCCTTGCCGTGCCTTGCCTTTTGTTACACTTGCCTTGCCTTGCTTTGCCTTACCTTCCTTTCCTTCCGTTACTCTTTCCTTGCCTAGCCGTGCACTGCCTAGCCTTGCGTTGTCGTGCATTAGCTTTGCCTCCCCAAACCGTGCCTTGCCTTGCGTTACCATTTCCTTGCCTTGCCCTGCATTGCCTAGCCCTGTGTTGTCGTGCCTTAGTCTTGTTTGCCCTTACCGTGCCGTTCCTTCCGTTACCCTTGCCTTTCCCTGCTTTCCCTAGCCTTCCTTGCCTTCCGTGCATTGCCTACCCTTGCGTTGTCGTGCCTTAGCCTTGCCTCGCCTGACCGTGCCTTGCCTTGCGTTACCCTTTCCTTGCCTTGCCGTGAATTGCCTAGCCGTGCGTTGTCGTGCATCAGCCTTGCCTTGGCTCACCGTGCCTTGCCTTGCGTTACCCTTACCTTGCCTTGCTTTCCCTTCCTTTCATTGCCTTCCGTTACTCTTTGCTTTCCTTCCGTGCATTGCCTAGCCGTGCGTTGCCGTGCCTTAGCCTTGTTTCCCCTTGCCGTGCCGTTCCTTCCGTTACCCTTGCCTTGCCTTGCTTTCCCTTGCCTTCCTTGCCTTCCGTTACTCTTTGCTTGCCTTCCGTGCATTGCCTAGCCTTGCGTTGTCGTGCCTTAGCCTTGCCTCGCCTGACCGTGCCTTGCCTTGAGTTACCCTTTCCTTGCCTTGCCGTGCATTGCCTAGCCGTGCGTTGTCGTGCATTTGCCTTTTCTTGCCTCACCGTGCGTTGCCTTGCGTTACCTTTTCCTTGCCTTGCCGTTCATTGCCTAGCCCTGCATTGTCGTGCCTTAGCTTTGTTTCCCCTTACCGTGCCGTTCCTTTCGTTGCCCTTGCCTTCCCTTGCTTTCCCTTGCCTTCCTTGCCTTCCGTTACTCTTTGCTTGCCTTCCGTTCATTGCCTAGCCTTGCGTTGTCGTGCCTTAGCCTTGCCTCGCCTGACCGTGCCTTGCCTTGCGTTACCCTTTCATTGCCTTGCCGTGCATTGCCTAGCCGTGCGTTGTCGTGCATTTGCCTTGCCTTGCCTCACCGTGCCTTGCCTTGCGTTACCCTTTCCTTGCCTGGCCGTGCATTGCCTAGCCGTGCGTTGTCGTGCATTAGCCTTGTCTTGCCTTACCGTGCCTTGCCTTGCGTTACCCTTTCCTTGCCTGGCCGTGCATTGCGTAGCCGTGCGTTGCCGTTCCTTAGCCTTGTTTCCCCTTGCCGTGCCTTGCCTTTTGTTACACTTGCCTTGCCTTGCTTTGCCTTGCCTTCCTTTCCTTCCGTTACTCTTTCCTTGCCTAGCCGTGCACTGCCTAGCCTTGCGTTGTCGTGCATTAGCTTTGCCTCCCCAAACCGTGCCTTGCCTTGCGTTACCATTTCCTTGCCTTGCCCTGCATTGCCTAGCCCTGTGTTGTCGTGCCTTAGTCTTGTTTGCCCTTACCGTGCCGTTCCTTCCGTTACCCTTGCCTTTCCCTGCTTTCCCTAGCCTTCCTTGCCTTCCGTGCATTGCCTACCCTTGCGTTGTCGTGCCTTAGCCTTGCCTCGCCTGACCGTGCCTTGCCTTGCGTTACCCTTTCCTTGCCTTGCCGTGAATTGCCTAGCCGTGCGTTGTCGTGCATCAGCCTTGCCTTGCCTCACCGTGCCTTGCCTTGCGTTACCCTTACCTTGCCTTGCTTTCCCTTCCTTTCATTGCCTTCCGTTACTCTTTGCTTTCCTTCCGTGCATTGCCTAGCCGTGCGTTGCCGTGCCTTAGCCTTGTTTCCCCTTGCCGTGCCGTTCCTTCCGTTACCCTTGCCTTACCTTTCTTTCCCTTGCCTTCCTTGCCTTCCGTTACTCTTTGCTTGCCTTCCGTGCATTGCCTAGCCTTGCGTTGCCGTGCCTTAGCCTTGCCTCGCGTAACGGTGCCTTGCCTTGCGTTACCCTTTCCTTTCCTTGCCGTGCATTGGCTAGCCCTGCGTTGTCGTGCCTTAGCCTTGTTTCCCCTTACCGTGCCGTTCCTTCCGTTACCCTTGCCTTCCCCTGCTTTCCCTTGCCTTCCTTGCCTTCCGTTACTCTTTGCTTGCCTTCCGTTTATTGCCTAGCCTTGCGTTGTCGTGCCTTAGCCTTGCCGCGCCTTACCGTGCCTTGCCTTGCGTTACCCTTTCCTTGCCTTACCGTGCATTGCCTAGCCTTGCATTGTCGTGCCTTAGCCTTGCCTCGCCTGACCGTGCCTTGCCTTGCGTTACCCTTTCCTTGCCTTGCCGTGCATTGCCTAGCCGTGCGTTGTCGTGCATCAGCCTTGCCTTGCCTCACCGTGCCTTGCCTTGTGTTACCCTTTCCTTGCCTTGCCGTGCATTGCCTAGCCGTGCGTTGCCGTGCCTTAGCCTTGTTTCCCCTTGCCTTGCCTTGCTTTCCCTTGCCTTCCTTGCCTTCCGTTACTCTTTGCTTGCCTTCCGTGCATTGCCTAGCCTTGCGTTGTCGTGCATGCGCCTTCCTCCCCAAACCGTGCCTTGCTTTGCGTTACCCTTTCCTTGCCCTGCCCTGCATTTCCTAGCCCTGTGTTGTCGTGCCTTAGCCTTGTTTCCCCTTACCGTGCCGTTCCTTTCGTTACCCTTGCCTACCCCTGCTTTCCCTTGCCTTCCTTGCCTTCCGTTACTCTTTGCTTGCCTTCCGTGCATTGCCTAGCCTTGCGTTGTCGTGCCTTAGCCTTGCCTCGCCTGACCGTGCCTTGCCTTGAGTTACCCTTTCCTTGCCTTGCCGTGCATTGCCTAGCCGTGCGTTGTCGTGCATTTGCCTTGTATTGCCTCACCGTGCTTTGCCTTGCGTTACCCTTTCCTTGCCTTGCCGTGCATTGCCTAGCCCTGCATTGTCGTGCCTTACCTTTGTTTCCCCTTACCGTGCCGTTCCTTTCGTTGCCCTTGCCTTCCCTTGCTTTCCCTTGCCTTCCTTGCATTCCGTTACTCTTTGCTTGCCTTCCGTTCATTGCCTAGCCTTGCGTTGTCGTGCCTTAGCCTTGCCTCGCCTGACCGTGCCTTGCCTTGCGTTACCCTTTCCTTGCCTTGCCGTGCATTGCCTAGCCGTGCGTTGTCGTGCATTTGCCTTGCCTTGCCTCACCGTGCCTTGCCTTGCGTTACCCTTTCCTTGTCTGGCCGTGCATTGCCTAGCCGTGCGTTGTCGTGCATTAGCCTTGTCTTGCCTTACCGTGCCTTGCCTTGCGTTACCCTTTCCTTGCCTGGCCGTGCATTGCGTAGCCGTGCGTTGCCGTTCCTTAGCCTTGTTTCCCCTTGCCGTGCCTTGCCTTTTGTTACACTTGCCTTGCCTTGCTTTGCCTTGCCTTCCTTTCCTTCCGTTACTCTTTCCTTGCCTAGCCGTGCACTGCCTAGCCTTGCGTTGTCGTGCATTAGCTTTGCCTCCCCAAACCGTGCCTTGCCTTGCGTTACCATTTCCTTGCCTTGCCCTGCATTGCCTAGCCCTGTGTTGTCGTGCCTTAGTCTTGTTTGCCCTTACCGTGCCGTTCCTTCCGTTACCCTTGCCTTTCCCTGCTTTCCCTAGCCTTCCTTGCCTTCCGTGCATTGCCTAGCCTTGCGTTGTCGTGCCTTAGCCTTGCCTCGCCTGACCGTGCCTTGCCTTGCGTTACCCTTTCCTTGCCTTGCCGTGAATTGCCTAGCCGTGCGTTGTCGTGCATCAGCCTTGCCTTGCCTCACCGTGCCTTGCCTTGCGTTACCCTTAACTTGCTTTGCTTTCCCCAACTTTCATTGCCTTCCGTTACTCTTTGCTTTCCTTCCGTGCATTGCCTAGCCTTGCGTTGTCGTGCCTTAGCCTTGTCGCCTGAAGTGCCTTGCCTTGCGTTACCCTTTCCTTGCCTTGCCGTGCATTGCCTAGCCGTGCGTTGCCGTGCCTTAGCCTTGTTTCCCCTTGCCGTGCCGTTCCTTCCGTTACCTTTCCCTTGCCTTGCTTTCCCTTGCCTTCCTTGACTTCCGTTACTCTTTGCTTGCCTTCCGTGCATTGCCTAGCCTTGCGTTGTCGTGCCTTAGCCTTGCCTCGCGTAACGGTGCCTTCCCTTGCGTTACTCTTTCCTTTCCTTGCCGTGCATTGGCTAGCCCTGCGTTGTCGTGCCTTAGCCTTGTTTCCCCTTACCGTGCCGTTCCTTCCGTTACCCTTGCCTTCCCCTGCTTTCCCTTGCCTTCCTTGCCTTCCGTTACTCTTTGCTTGCCTTCCGTGCATTGCCTAGCCTTGCGTTGTCGTGCCTTAGCCTTGCCTCGCCTGACCGTGCCTTGCCTTGCGTTACCCTTTCCTTGCCTTGCCGTGCATAGCCTAGCCGTGCGTTGTCGTGCATCAGCCTTGCCTTGCCTCACCGTGCCTTGCCTTGCGTTACCCTTTCCTTGCCTTGCCGTGCATTGCCTAGCCGTTCGTTGCCGTGCCTTAGCCTTGTTTCCCCTTGCCGTGCCGTTCCTTCTGTTACCCTTGCCTTGCCTTGCTTTCCCTTGCCTTCCTTGCCTTCCGTTACTCTTTGCTTGCCTTCCGTGCATTGCCTAGCCTTGCGTTGTCGTGCATTCGCCTTCCTCCCCAAACCGTGCCTTGCCTTGCGTTACCCTTTCCTTGCCTTGCCCTGCATTTCCTAGCCCTGTGTTGTCGTGCCTTAGCCTTGTTTCCCCTTACCGTGCCGTTCCTTTCGTTACCCTTGCCTTCCCCTGCTTTCCCTTGCCTTCCTTGCCTTCCGTTACTCTTTGCTTGCCTTCCGTGCATTGCCTAGCCTTGCGTTGTCGTGCCTTAGCCTTGCCTCGCCTGACCGTGCCTTGCCTTGAGTTACCCTTTCCTTGCCTTGCCGTGCATTGCCTAGCCGTGCGTTGTCGTGCATTTGCCTTGTCTTGCCTCACCGTGCTTTGCCTTGCGTTACCCTTTCCTTGCCTTGCCGTGCATTGCCTAGCCCTGCATTGTCGTGCCTTAGCTTTGTTTCCCCTTACCGTGCCGTTCCTTTCGTTGCCCTTGCCTTCCCTTCCTTTCCCTTGCCTTCCTTGCCTTCCGTTACTCTTTGCTTGCCTTCCGTTCATTGCCTAGCCTTGCGTTGTCGTGCCTTAGCCTTGCCTCGCCTGACCGTGCCTTGCCTTGCGTTACCCTTTCCTTGCCTTGCCGTGCATTGCCTAGCCGTGCGTTGTCGTGCATTTGCCTTGCCTTGCCTCACCGTGCCTTGCCTTGCGTTACCCTTTCCTTGCCTGGCCGTGCATTGCCTAGCCGTGCGTTGTCGTGCCTTAGCCTTGCCTCGCCTGACCGTGCCTTGCCTTGCGTTACCCTTTCCTTGCCTTGCCGTGCATTGCCTAGCCGTGCGTTGTCGTGCATCAGCCTTGCCTTGCCTCATCGTGCCTTGCCTTGCGTTACCCTTTCCTTGCCTTGCCGTGCATTGCCTAGCCGTGCGTTGCCGTGCCTTAGCCTTGTTTCCCCTTGCCGTGCCGTTCCTTCTATTACCCTTGCCTTGCCTTGCTTTCCCTTGCCTTCCTTGCCTTCCGTTACTCTTTGCTTGCCTTCCGTGCATTGCCTAGCCTTGCGTTGTCGTGCATGCGCCTTCCTCCCCAAACCGTGCCTTGCCTTGCGTTACCCTTTCCTTGCCTTGCCCTGCATTTTCTAGCCCTGTGTTGTCGTGCCTTAGCCTTGTTTCCCCTTACCGTGCCGTTCCTTTCGTTACCCTTGCCTTCCCCTGCTTTCCCTTGCCTTCCTTGCCTTCCGTTATTCTTTGCTTGCCTTCCGTGCATTGCCTAGCCTTGCGTTGTCGTGCCTTAGCCTTGCCTCGCCTGACCGTGCCTTGCCTTGAGTTACCCTTTCCTTGCCTTGCCGTGCATTGCCTAGCCTTGCGTTGTCGTGCCTTAGCCTTGCCTCGCCTGACAGTGCCTTGCCTTGCGTTACCCATTCCTTGCCTTGCCGTGCATTGCCTAGCCATGCGTTGCCGTGCCTTAGCCTTGTTTCCCCTTGCCGTGCCGTTCCTTCCGTTACCCTTGCCTTGCCTTGCTTTCCCTTGCCTTCCTTGCCTTCCGTTACTCTTTGCTTGCCTTCCGTGCATTGCCTAGCCTTGCGTTGTCGTGCCTTAGCCTTGCCTCGCGTAACGGTGCCTTGCCTTGCGTTACCCTTTCCTTTCCTTGCCGTGCATTGGCTAGCCCTGCGTTGTCGTGCCTTAGCCTTGTTTCCCCTTACCGTGCCGTTCCTTCCGTTACCCTTGCCTTCCCCTGCTTTCCCTTGCCTTCCTTGCCTTCCGTTACTCTTTGCTTGCCTTCCGTTTATTGCCTAGCCTTGCGTTGTCGTGCCTTAGCCTTGCCGCGCCTTACCGTGCCTTGCCTTGCGTTACCCTTTCCTTGCCTTACCGTGCATTGCCTAGCCTTGCATTGTCGTGCCTTAGCCTTGCCTCGCCTGACCGTGCCTTGCCTTGCGTTACCCTTTCCTTGCCTTGCCGTGCATTGCCTAGCCGTGCGTTGTCGTGCATCAGCCTTGCCTTGCCTCATCGTGCCTTGCCTTGCGTTACCCTTTCCTTGCCTTGCCGTGCATTGCCTAGCCGTGCGTTGCCGTGCCTTAGCCTTGTTTCCCCTTGCCGTGCCGTTCCTTCTGTTACCCTTGCCTTGCCTTGCTTTCCCTTGCCTTCCTTGCCTTCCGTTACTCTTTGCTTGCCTTCCGTGCATTGCCTAGCCTTGCGTTGTCGTGCATGCGCCTTCCTCCCCAAACCGTGCCTTGCCTTGCGTTACCCTTTCCTTGCCCTGCCCTGCATTTCCTAGCCCTGTGTTGTCGTGCCTTAGCCTTGTTTCCCCTTACCGTGCCGTTCCTTTCGTTACCCTTGCCTTCCCCTGCTTTCCCTTGCCTTCCTTGCCTTCCGTTACTCTTTGCTTGCCTTCCGTGCATTGCCTAGCCTTGCGTTGTCGTACTTAGCCTTGCCTCGCCTGACCGTGCCTTGCCTTGAGTTACCCTTCCTTGCCTTGCCGTGCATTGCCTAGCCGTGCGTTGTCGTGCATTTGCCTTGTCTTGCCTCACCGTGCTTTGCCTTGCGTTACCCTTTCCTTGCCTTGCCGTGCATTGCCTAGCCCTGCATTGTCGTGCCTTAGCTTTGTTTCCCCTTACCGTGCCGTTCCTTTCGTTGCCCTTGCCTTCCCTTGCTTTCCCTTGCCTTCCTTGCCTTCCGTTACTCTTTGCTTGCCTTCCGTTCATTGCCTAGCCTTGCGTTGTCGTGCCTTAGCCTTGCCTCGCCTGACCGTGCCTTGCCTTGCGTTACCCTTTCCTTGCCTTGCCGTGCATTGCCTAGCCGTGCGTTGTCGTGCATTTGCCTTGCCTTGCCTCACCGTGCCTTGCCTTGCGTTACCCTTTCCTTGCCTGGCCGTGCATTGCCTAGCCGTGCGTTGTCGTGCATTAGCCTTGTCTTGCCTTACCGTGCCTTGCCTTGCGTTACCCTTTCCTTGCCTGGCCGTGCATTGCGTAGCCGTGCGTTGCCGTTCCTTAGCCTTGTTTCCCCTTGCCGTGCCTTGCCTTTTGTTACACTTGCCTTGCCTTGCTTTGCCTTGCCTTCCTTTCCTTCCGTTACTCTTTCCTTGCCTAGCCGTGCACTGCCTAGCCTTGCGTTGTCGTGCATTAGCTTTGCCTCCCCAAACCGTGCCTTGCCTTGCGTTACCATTTCCTTGCCTTGCCCTGCATTGCCTAGCCCTGTGTTGTCGTGCCTTAGTCTTGTTTGCCCTTACCGTGCCGTTCCTTCCGTTACCCTTGCCTTTCCCTGCTTTCCCTAGCCTTCCTTGCCTTCCGTGCATTGCCTAGCCTTGCGTTGTCGTGCCTTAGCCTTGCCTCGCCTGACCGTGCCTTGCCTTGCGTTACCCTTTCCTTGCCTTGCCGTGAATTGCCTAGCCGTGCGTTGTCGTGCATCAGCCTTGCCTTGCCTCACCGTGCCTTGCCTTGCGTTACCCTTACCTTGCTTTGCTTTCCCTTACTTTCATTGCCTTCCGTTACTCTTTGCTTTCCTTCGGTGCATTGCTTAGCCTTGCGTTGTCGTGCCTTAGCCTTGCCTCGCCTGAAGTGCCTTGCCTTGCGTTACCCTTTCCTTGCCTTGCCGTGCATTGCCTAGCCGTGCGTTGCCGTGCCTTAGACTTGTTTCCCCTTGCCGTGCCGTTCCTTCCGTTACCTTTCCCTTGCCTTGCTTTCCCTTGTCTTCCTTGCCTTCCGTTACTCTTTGCTTGCCTTCCGTGCATTGCCTAGCCTTGCGTTGTCGTGCCTTAGCCTTGCCTCGCGTAACGGTGCCTTCCCTTGCGTTACTCTTTCCTTTCCTTGCCGTGCATTGGCTAGCCCTGCGTTTTCGTGCCTTAGCCTTGTTTCCCCTTACCGTGCCGTTCCTTCCGTTACCCTTGCCTTCCCCTGCTTTCCCTTGCCTTCCTTGCCTTCCGTTACTCTTTGCTTGCCTTCCGTGCATTGCCTAGCCTTGCGTTGTCGTGCCTTAGCCTTGCCTCGCCTGACCGTGCCTTGCCTTGCGTTACCCTTTCCTTGCCTTGCCGTGCATAGCTTAGCCGTGCGTTGTCGTGCATCAGCCTTGCCTTGCCTCACCGTGCCTTGCCTTGCGTTACCCTTTCCTTGCCTTGCCGTGCATTGCCTAGCCGTGCGTTGCCGTGCCTTAGCCTTGTTTCCCCTTGCCGTGCCGTTCCTTCTGTTACCCTTGCCTTTCCTTGCTTTCCCTTGCCTTCCTTGCCTTCCGTTACTCTTTGCTTGCCTTCCGTGCATTGCCTAGCCTTGCGTTGTCGTGCATTCGCCTTCCTCCCCAAACCGTGCCTTGCCTTGCGTTACCCTTTCCTTGCCTTGCCCTGCATTTCCTAGCCCTGTGTTGTCGTGCCTTAGCCTTGTTTCCCCTTACCGTGCCGTTCCTTTCGTTACCCTTGCCTTCCCCTGCTTTCCCTTGCCTTCCTTGCCTTCCGTTACTCTTTGCTTGCCTTCCGTGCATTGCCTAGCCTTGCGTTGTCGTGCCTTAGCCTTGCCTCGCCTGACCGTGCCTTGCCTTGAGTTACCCTTTCCTTGCCTTGCCGTGCATTGCCTAGCCGTGCGTTGTCGTGCATTTGCCTTGTCTTGCCTCACCGTGCTTTGCCTTGCGTTACCCGTTCCTTGCCTTGCCGTGCATTGCCTAGCCCTGCATTGTCGTGCCTTAGCTTTGTTTCCCCTTACCGTGCCGTTCCTTTCGTTGCCCTTGCCTTCCCTTGCTTTCCCTTGCCTTCCTTGCCTTCCGTTACTCTTTGCTTGCCTTCCGTTCATTGCCTAGCCTTGCGTTGTCGTGCCTTAGCCTTGCCTCGCCTGACCGTGCCTTGCCTTGCGTTACCCTTTCCTTGCTTTGCCGTGCATTGCCTAGCCGTGCGTTGTCGTGCATTTGCCTTGCCTTGCCTCACCGTGCCTTGCCTTGCGTTACCCTTTCCTTGCCTGGCCGTGCATTGCCTAGCCGTGCGTTGTCGTGCATTAGCCTTGTCTTGCCTTACCGTGCCTTGCTTTGCGTTACCCTTTCCTTGCCTGGCCGTGCATTGCGTAGCCGTGCGTTGCCGTTCCTTAGCCTTGTTTCCCCTTGCCGTGCCTTGCCTTTTGTTACACTTGCCTTGCCTTGCTTTGCCTTGCCTTCCTTTCCTTCCGTTACTCTTTCCTTGCCTAGCCGTGCACTGCCTAGCCTTGCGTTGTCGTGCATTAGCTTTGCCTCCCCAAACCGTGCCTTGCCTTGCGTTACCATTTCCTTGCCTTGCCCTGCATTGCCTAGCCCTGTGTTGTCGTGCCTTAGTCTTGTTTGCCCTTACCGTGCCGTTCCTTCCGTTACCCTTGCCTTTCCCTGCTTTCCCTAGCCTTCCTTGCCTTCCGTGCATTGCCTAGCTTTGCGTTGTCGTGCCTTAGCCTTGCCTCGCCTGACCGTGCCTTGCCTTGCGTTACCCTTTCCTTGCCTTGCCGTGAATTGCCTAGCCGTGCGTTGTCGTGCATCAGCCTTGCCTTGCCTCACCGTGCCTTGCCTTGCGTTACCCTTACCTTGCCTTGCTTTCCCTTCCTTTCATTGCCTTCCGTTACTCTTTGCATTCCTTCCGTGCATTGCCTAGCCGTGCGTTGCCGTGCCTTAGCCTTGTTTCCCCTTGCCGTGCCGTTCCTTCCGTTACCCTTGCCTTGCCTTGCTTTCCCTTGCCTTCCTTGCCTTCCGTTACTCTTTGCTTGCCTTCCGTGCATTGCCTAGCCTTGCGTTGTCGTGCCTTAGCCTTGCCTCGCGTAACGGTGCCTTGCCTTGCGTTACCCTTTCCTTTCCTTGCCGTGCATTGGCTAGCCCTGCGTTGTCGTGCCTTAGCCTTGTTTCCCCTTACCGTGCCGTTCCTTCCGTTACCCTTGCCTTCCCCTGCTTTCCCTTGCCTTCCTTGCCTTCCGTTACTCTTTGCTTGCCTTCCGTTTATTGCCTAGCCTTGCGTTGTCGTGCCTTAGCCTTGCCTCGCCTGACCGTGCCTTGCCTTGAGTTACCCTTTCCTTGCCTTGCCGTGCATTGCCTAGCCGTGCGTTGCCGTGCCTTAGCCTTGTTTCCCCTTGCCGTGCCGTTCCTTCCGTTACCCTTGCCTTGCCTTGCTTTCCCTTGCCTTCCTTGCCTTCCGTTACTCTTTGCTTGCCTTCCGTGCATTGCCCAGCCTTGCGTTGTCGTGCCTTAGCCTTGCCTCGCCTGACCGTGCCTTGCCTTGAGTTACCCTTTCCTTGCCTTGCCGTGCATTGCCTAGCCGTGCGTTGTCGTGCATTTGCCTTGTCTTGCCTCACCGTGCTTTGCCTTGCGTTACCTTTTCCTTGCCTTGCCGTTCATTGCCTAGCCCTGCATTGTCGTGCCTTAGCTTTGTTTCCCCTTACCGTGCCGTTCCTTTCGTTGCCCTTGCCTTCCCTTGCTTTCCCTTGCCTTCCTTGCCTTCCGTTACTCTTTGCTTGCCTTCCGTTCATTGCCTAGCCTTGCGTTGTCGTGCCTTAGCCTTGCCTCGCCTGACCGTGCCTTGCCTTGCGTTACCCTTTCCTTGCCTTGCCGTGCATTGCCTAGCCGTGAGTTGTCGTGCATTTGCCTTGCCTTGCCTCACCGTGCCTTGCCTTGCGTTACCCTTTCCTTGCCTGGCCGTGCATTGCCTAGCCGTGCGTTGTCGTGCATTAGCCTTGTCTTGCCTTACCGTGCCTTGCCTTGCGTTACCCTTTCCTTGCCTGGCCGTGCATTGCGTAGCCGTGCGTTGCCGTTCCTTAGCCTTGTTTCCCCTTGCCGTGCCTTGCCTTTTGTTACACTTGCCTTGCCTTGCTTTGCCTTACCTTCCTTTCCTTCCGTTACTCTTTCCTTGCCTAGCCGTGCACTGCCTAGCCTTGCGTTGTCGTGCATTAGCTTTGCCTCCCCAAACCGTGCCTTGCCTTGCGTTACCATTTCCTTGCCTTGCCCTGCATTGCCTAGCCCTGTGTTGTCGTGCCTTAGTCTTGTTTGCCCTTACCGTGCCGTTCCTTCCGTTACCCTTGCCTTTCCCTGCTTTCCCTAGCCTTCCTTGCCTTCCGTGCATTGCCTAGCCTTGCGTTGTCGTGCCTTAGCCTTGCCTCGCCTGACCGTGCCTTGCCTTGCGTTACCCTTTCCTTGCCTTGCCGTGAATTGCCTAGCCGTGCGTTGTCGTGCATCAGCCTTGCCTTGCCTCACCGTGCCTTGCCTTGCGTTACCCTTACCTTGCCTTGCTTTCCCTTCCTTTCATTGCCTTCCGTTACTCTTTGCTTTCCTTCCGTGCATTGCCTAGCCGTGCGTTGCCGTGCCTTAGCCTTGTTTCCCCTTGCCGTGCCGTTCCTTCCGTTACCCTTGCCTTGCCTTGCTTTCCCTTGCCTTCCTTGCCTTCCGTTACTCTTTGCTTGCCTTCCGTGCATTGCCTAGCCTTGCGTTGTCGTGCCTTAGCCTTGCCTCGCCTGACCGTGCCTTGCCTTGAGTTACCCTTTCCTTGCCTTGCCGTGCATTGCCTAGCCGTGCGTTGTCGTGCATTTGCCTTTTCTTGCCTCACCGTGCGTTGCCTTGCGTTACCTTTTCCTTGCCTTGCCGTTCATTGCCTAGCCCTGCATTGTCGTGCCTTAGCTTTGTTTCCCCTTACCGTGCCGTTCCTTTCGTTGCCCTTGCCTTCCCTTGCTTTCCCTTGCCTTCCTTGCCTTCCGTTACTCTTTGCTTGCCTTCCGTTCATTGCCTAGCCTTGCGTTGTCGTGCCTTAGCCTTGCCTCGCCTGACCGTGCCTTGCCTTGCGTTACCCTTTCCTTGCCTTGCCGTGCATTGCCTAGCCGTGCGTTGTCGTGCATTTGCCTTGCCTTGCCTCACCGTGCCTTGCCTTGCGTTACCCTTTCCTTGCCTGGCCGTGCATTGCGTAGCCGTGCGTTGCCGTTCCTTAGCCTTGTTTCCCCTTGCCGTTCCTTGCCTTTGTTACACTTGCCTTGCCTTGCTTTGCCTTGCCTTCCTTTCCTTCCGTTACTCTTTCCTTGCCTAGCCGTGCACTGCCTAGCCTTGCGTTGTCGTGCATTAGCTTTGCCTCCCCAAACCGTGCCTTGCCTTGCGTTACCATTTCCTTGCCTTGCCCTGCATTGCCTAGCCCTGTGTTGTCGTGCCTTAGTCTTGTTTGCCCTTACCGTGCCGTTCCTTCCGTTACCCTTGCCTTTCCCTGCTTTCCCTAGCCTTCCTTGCCTTCCGTGCATTGCCTACCCTTGCGTTGTCGTGCCTTAGCCTTGCCTCGCCTGACCGTGCCTTGCCTTGCGTTACCCTTTCCTTGCCTTGCCGTGAATTGCCTAGCCGTGCGTTGTCGTGCATCAGCCTTGCCTTGCCTCACCGTGCCTTGCCTTGCGTTACCCTTACCTTGCCTTGCTTTCCCTTCCTTTCATTGCCTTGCGTTACCCTTTCCTTTCCTTGCCGTGCATTGCCTAGCCCTGCGTTGTCGTGCCTTAGCCTTGTTTCCCCTTACCGTGCCGTTCCTTCCGTTACCCTTGCCTTCCCCTGCTTTCCCTTGCCTTCCTTGCCTTCCGTTACTCTTTGCTTGCCTTCCGTTTATTGCCTAGCCTTGCGTTGTCGTGCCTTAGCCTTGCCGCGCCTTACCGTGCCTTGCCTTGCGTTACCCTTTCCTTGCCTTACCGTGCATTGCCTAGCCTTGCATTGTCGTGCCTTAGCCTTGCCTCGCCTGACCGTGCCTTGCCTTGCGTTACCCTTTCCTTGCCTTGCCGTGCATTGCCTAGCCGTGCGTTGTCGTGCATCAGCCTTGCCTTGCCTCACCGTGCCTTGCCTTGCGTTACCCTTGCCTTGCCTTGCCGTGCATTGCCTAGCCGTGCGTTGCCGTGCCTTAGCCTTGTTTCCCCTTGCCTTTTGCTTTCCCTTGCCTTCCTTGCCTTCCGTTACTCTTTGCTTGCCTTCCGTGCATTGCCTAGCCTTGCGTTGTCGTGCATGCGCCTTCCTCCCCAAACCGTGCCTTGCTTTGCGTTACCCTTTCCTTGCCCTGCCCTGCATTTCCTAGCCCTGTGTTGTCGTGCCTTAGCCTTGTTTCCCCTTACCGTGCCGTTCCTTTCGTTACCCTTGCCTACCCCTGCTTTCCCTTGCCTTCCTTGCCTTCCGTTACTCTTTGCTTGCCTTCCGTGCATTGCCTAGCCTTGCGTTGTCGTGCCTTAGCCTTGCCTCGCCTGACCGTGCCTTGCCTTGAGTTACCCTTTCCTTGCCTTGCCGTGCATTGCCTAGCCGTGCGTTGTCGTGCATTTGCCTTGTCTTGCCTCACCGTGCTTTGCCTTGCGTTACCCTTTCCTTGCCTTGCCGTGCATTGCCTAGCCCTGCATTGTCGTGCCTTACCTTTGTTTCCCCTTACCGTGCCGTTCCTTTCGTTGCCCTTGCCTTCCCTTGCTTTCCCTTGCCTTCCTTGCATTCCGTTACTCTTTGCTTGCCTTCCGTTCATTGCCTAGCCTTGCGTTGTCGTGCCTTAGCCTTGCCTCGCCTGACCGTGCCTTGCCTTGCGTTACCCTTTCCTTGCCTTGCCGTGCATTGCCTAGCCATGCGTTGTCGTGCATTTGCCTTGCCTTGCCTCACCGTGCCTTGCCTTGCGTTACCCTTTCCTTGTCTGGCCGTGCATTGCCTAGCCGTGCGTTGTCGTGCATTAGCCTTGTCTTGCCTTACCGTGCCTTGCCTTGCGTTACCCTTTCCTTGCCTGGCCGTGCATTGCGTAGCCGTGCGTTGCCGTTCCTTAGCCTTGTTTCCCCTTGCCGTGCCTTGCCTTTTGTTACACTTGCCTTGCCTTGCTTTGCCTTGCCTTCCTTTCCTTCCGTTACTCTTTCCTTGCCTAGCCGTGCACTGCCTAGCCTTGCGTTGTCGTGCATTAGCTTTGCCTCACCAAACCGTGCCTTGCCTTGCGTTACCATTTCCTTGCCTTGCCCTGCATTGCCTAGCCCTGTGTTGTCGTGCCTTAGTCTTGTTTGCCCTTACCGTGCCGTTCCTTCCGTTACCCTTGCCTTTCCCTGCTTTCCCTAGCCTTCCTTGCCTTCCGTGCATTGCCTAGCCTTGCGTTGTCGTGCCTTAGCCTTGCCTCGCCTGACCGTGCCTTGCCTTGCGTTACCCTTTCCTTGCCTTGCCGTGAATTGCCTAGCCGTGCGTTGTCGTGCATCAGCCTTGCCTTGCCTCACCGTGCCTTGCCTTGCGTTACCCTTAACTTGCTTTGCTTTCCCCTACTTTCATTGCCTTCCGTTACTCTTTGCTTTCCTTCCGTGCATTGCCTAGCCGTGCGTTGCCGTGCCTTAGCCTTGTTTCCCCTTGCCGTGCCGTTCCTTCCGTTACCTTTCCCTTGCCTTGCTTTCCCTTGCCTTCCTTGACTTCCATTACTCTTTGCTTGCCTTCCGTGCATTGCCTAGCGTTGCGTTGTCGTGCCTTAGCCTTGCCTCGCGTAACGGTGCTTCCCTTGCGTTACTCTTTCCTTTCCTTGCCGTGCATTGGCTAGCCCTGCGTTGTCGTGCCTTAGCCTTGTTTCCCCTTACCGTGCCGTTCCTTCCGTTACCCTTGCCTTCCCCTGCTTTCCCTTGCCTTCCTTGCCTTCCGTTACTCTTTGCTTGCCTTCCGTGCATTGCCTAGCCTTGAGTTGTCGTGCCTTAGCCTTGCCTCGCCTGACCGTGCCTTGCCTTGCGTTACCCTTTCCTTGCCTTGCCGTGCATAGCCTAGCCGTGCGTTGTCGTGCATCAGCCTTGCCTTGCCTCACCGTGCCTTGCCTTGCGTTACCCTTTCCTTGCCTTGCCGTGCATTGCCTAGCCGTGCGTTGCCGTGCCTTAGCCTTGTTTCCCCTTGCCGTGCCGTTCCTTCTGTTACCCTTGCCTTGCCTTGCTTTCCCTTGCCTTCCTTGCCTTCCGTTACTCTTTGCTTGCCTTCCGTGCATTGCCTAGCCTTGCGTTGTCGTGCATTCGCCTTCCTCCCCAAACCGTGCCTTGCCTTGCGTTACCCTTTCCTTGCCTTGCCCTGCATTTCCTAGCCCTGTGTTGTCGTGCCTTAGCCTTGTTTCCCCTTACCGTGCCGTTCCTTTCGTTACCCTTGCCTTCCCCTGCTTTCCCTTGCCTTCCTTGCCTTCCGTTACTCTTTGCTTGCCTTCCGTACATTGCCTAGCCTTGCGTTGTCGTGCCTTAGCCTTGCCTCGCCTGACCGTGCCTTGCCTTGAGTTACCCTTTCCTTGCCTTGCCGTGCATTGCCTAGCCGTGCGTTGTCGTGCATTTGCCTTGTCTTGCCTCACCGTGCTTTGCCTTGCGTTACCCTTTCCTTGCCTTGCCGTGCATTGCCTAGCCCTGCATTGTCGTGCCTTAGCTTTGTTTCCCCTTACCGTGCCGTTCCTTTCGTTGCCCTTGCCTTCCCTTGCTTTCCCTTGCCTTCCTTGCCTTCCGTTACTCTTTGCTTGCCTTCCGTTCATTGCCTAGCCTTGCGTTGTCGTGCCTTAGCCTTGCCTCGCCTGACCGTGCCTTGCCTTGCGTTACCCTTTCCTTGCCTTGCCGTGCATTGCCTAGCCGTGCGTTGTCGTGCATTTGCCTTGCCTTGCCTCACCGTGCCTTGCCTTGCGTTACCCTTTCCTTGCCTGGCCGTGCATTGCGTAGCCGTGCGTTGCCGTTCCTTAGCCTTGTTTCCCCTTGCCGTGCCTTGCCTTTTGTTACACTTGCCTTGCCTTGCTTTGCCTTGCCTTCCTTTCCTTCCGTTACTCTTTCCTTGCCTAGCCGTGCACTGCCTAGCCTTGCGTTGTCGTGCATTAGCTTTGCCTCCCCAAACCGTGCCTTGCCTTGCGTTACCATTTCCTTGCCTTGCCCTGCATTGCCTAGCCCTGTGTTGTCGTGCCTTAGTCTTGTTTGCCCTTACCGTGCCGTTCCTTCCGTTACCCTTGCCTTTCCCTGCTTTCCCTAGCCTTCCTTGCCTTCCGTGCATTGCCTAGCCTTGCGTTGTCGTGCCATAGCCTTGCCTCGCCTGACCGTGCCTTGCCTTGCGTTACCCTTTCCTTGCCTTGCCGTGAATTGCCTAGCCGTGCGTTGTCGTGCATCAGCCTTGCCTTGCCTCACCGTGCCTTGCCTTGCGTTACCCTTACCTTGCCTTGCTTTCCCTTCCTTTCATTGCCTTCCGTTACTCTTTGCTTTCCTTCCGTGCATTACCTAGCCGTGCGTTGCCGTGCCTTAGCCTTGTTTCCCCTTGCCGTGCCGTTCCTTCCGTTACCCTTGCCTTGCCTTGCTTTCCCTTGCCTTCCTTGCCTTCCGTTACTCTTTGCTTGCCTTCCGTGCATTGCCTAGCCTTGCGTTGTCGTGCCTTAGCCTTGCCTCGCGTAACGGTGCCTTGCCTTGCGTTACCCTTTCCTTTCCTTGCCGTGCATTGGCTAGCCCTGCGTTGTCGTGCCTTAGCCTTGTTTCCCCTTACCGTGCCGTTCCTTCCGTTACCCTTGCCTTCCCCTGCTTTCCCTTGCCTTCCTTGCCTTCCGTTACTCTTTGCTTGCCTTCCGTTTATTGCCTAGCCTTGCGTTGTCGTGCCTTAGCCTTGCCGCGCCTTACCGTGTCTTGCCTTGCGTTACCCTTTCCTTGCCTTGCCGTGATTTGCCTAGCCTTGCATTGTCGTGCCTTAGCCTTGCCTCGCCTGACCGTGCCTTGCCTTGCGTTACCCTTTCCTTGCCTTGCCGTGCATTGCCTAGCCGTGCGTTGTCGTGCATCAGCCTTGCCTTGCCTCATCGTGCCTTGCCTTGCGTTACCCTTTCCTTGCCTTGCCGTGCATTGCCTAGCCGTGCGTTGCCGTGCTTTAGCCTTGTTTCCCCTTGCCGTGCCGTTCCTTCTGTTACCCTTGCCTTGCCTTGCTTTCCCTTGCCTTCCTTGCCTTCCGTTACTCTTTGCTTGCCTTCCGTGCATTGCCTAGCCTTGCGTTGTCGTGCATGCGCCTTCCTCCCCAAACCGTGCCTTGCCTTGCGTTACCCTTTCCTTGCCCTGCCCTGCATTTCCTAGCCCTGTGTTGTCGTGCCTTAGCCTTGTTTCCCCTTACCGTGCCGTTCCTTTCGTTACCCTTGCCTTCCCCTGCTTTCCCTTGCGTTCCTTGCCTTCCGTTACTCTTTGCTTGCCTTCCGTGCATTGCCTAGCCTTGCGTTGTCGTGCCTTAGCCTTGCCTCGCCTGACCGTGCCTTGCCTTGAGTTACCCTTTCCTTGCCTTGCCGTGCATTGCCTAGCCGTGCGTTGTCGTGCATTTGCCTTGTCTTGCCTCACCGTGCTTTGCCTTGCGTTACCCTTTCCTTGCCTTGCCGTGCATTGCCTAGCCCTGCATTGTCGTGCCTTAGCTTTGTTTCCCCTTACCGTGCCGTTCCTTTCGTTGCCCTTGCCTTCCCTTGCTTTCCCTTGCCTTCCTTGCCTTCCGTTACTCTTTGCTTGCCTTCCTTGCGTTGTCATTGCCTAGCCTTGCGTTGTCCGTGCCTTAGCCTTGCCTCGCCTGACCGTGCCTTGCCTTGCGTTACCCTTTCCTTGCCTTGCCGTGAATTGCCTAGCCGTGCGTTGTCGTGCATCAGCCTTGCCTTGCCTCACCGTGCCTTGCCTTGCGTTACCCTTAACTTGCTTTGCTTTCCCCTACTTTCATTGCCTTGCGTTACTCTTTGCTTTCCTTCCGTGCATTGCCTAGCCGTGCGTTGCCGTGCCTTAGCCTTGTTTCCCCTTGCCGTGCCGTTCCTTCCGTTACCTTTCCCTTGCCTTGCTTTCCCTTGCCTTCCTTGACTTCCATTACTCTTTGCTTGCCTTCCGTGCATTGCCTAGCGTTGCGTTGTCGTGCCTTAGCCTTGCCTCGCGTAACGGTGCTTCCCTTGCGTTACTCTTTCCTTTCCTTGCCGTGCATTGGCTAGCCCTGCGTTGTCGTGCCTTAGCCTTGTTTCCCCTTACCGTGCCGTTCCTTCCGTTACCCTTGCCTTCCCCTGCTTTCCCTTGCCTTCCTTGCCTTCCGTTACTCTTTGCTTGCCTTCCGTGCATTGCCTAGCCTTGAGTTGTCGTGCCTTAGCCTTGCCTCGCCTGACCGTGCCTTGCCTTGCGTTACCCTTTCCTTACCTTGCCGTGCATAGCCTAGCCGTGCGTTGTCGTGCATCAGCCTTGCCTTGCCTCACCGTGCCTTGCCTTGCGTTACCCTTTCCTTGCCTTGCCGTGCATTGCCTAGCCGTGCGTTGCCGTGCCTTAGCCTTGTTTCCCCTTGCCGTGCCGTTCCTTCTGTTACCCTTGCCTTGCCTTGCTTTCCCTTGCCTTCCTTGCCTTCCGTTACTCTTTGCTTGCCTTCCGTGCATTGCCTAGCCTTGCGTTGTCGTGCATTCGCCTTCTTCCCCAAACCGTGCCTTGCCTTGCGTTACCCTTCCTTGCCTTGCCCTGCATTTCCTAGCCCTGTGTTGTCGTGCCGTAGCCTTGTTTCCCCTTACCGTGCCGTTCCTTTCGTTACCCTTGCCTTCCCCTGCTTTCCCTTGCCTTCCTTGCCTTCCGTTACTCTTTGCTTGCCTTCCGTACATTGCCTAGCCTTGCGTTGTCGTGCCTTAGCCTTGCCTCTCCTGACCGTGCCTTGCCTTGAGTTACCCTTTCCTTGCCTTGCCGTGCATTGCCTAGCCGTGCGTTGTCGTGCATTTGCCTTGTCTTGCCTCACCGTGCTTTGCCTTGCGTTACCCTTTCCTTGCCTTGCCGTGCATTGCCTAGCCCTGCATTGTCGTGCCTTAGCTTTGTTTCCCCTTACCGTGCCGTTCCTTTCGTTGCCCTTGCCTTCCCTTGCTTTCCCTTGCCTTCCTTGCCTTCCGTTACTCTTTGCTTGCCTTCCGTTCATTGCCTAGCCTTGCGTTGTCGTGCCTTAGCCTTGCCTCGCCTGACCGTGCCTTGCCTTGCGTTACCCTTTCCTTGCCTTGCCGTGCATTGCCTAGCCGTGCGTTGTCGTGCATTTGCCTTGCCTTGCCTCACCGTGCCTTGCCTTGCGTTACCCTTTCCTTGCCTGGCCGTGCATTGCCTAGCCGTGCGTTGTCGTGCATTAGCCTTGTCTTGCCTTACCGTGCCTTGCCTTGCGTTACCCTTTCCTTGCCTGGCCGTGCATTGCGTAGCCGTGCGTTGCCGTTCCTTAGCCTTGTTTCCCCTTGCCGTGCCTTGCCTTTTGTTACACTTGCCTTGCCTTGATTTGCCTTGCCTTCCTTTCCTTCCGTTACTCTTTCCTTGCCTAGCCGTGCACTGCCTAGCCTTGCGTTGTCGTGCATTAGCTTTGCCTCCCCAAACCGTGCCTTGCCTTGCGTTACCATTTCCTTGCCTTGCCCTGCATTGCCTAGCCCTGTGTTGTCGTGCCTTAGTCTTGTTTGCCCTTACCGTGCCGTTCCTTCCGTTACCCTTGCCTTTCCCTGCTTTCCCGAGCCTTCCTTGCCTTCCGTGCATTGCCTAGCCTTGCGTTGTCGTGCCTTAGCCTTGCCTCGCCTGACCGTGCCTTGCCTTGCGTTACCCTTTCCTTGCCTTGCCGTGAATTGCCTAGCCGTGCGTTGTCGTGCATCAGCCTTGCCTTGCCTCACCGTGCCTTGCCTTGCGTTACCCTTACCTTGCCTTGCTTTCCCTTCCTTTCATTGCCTTCCGTTACTCTTTGCTTTCCTTCCGTGCATTACCTAGCCGTGCGTTGCCGTGCCTTAGCCTTGTTTCCCCTTGCCGTGCCGTTCCTTCCGTTACCCTTGCCTTGCCTTGCTTTCCCTTGCCTTCCTTGCCTTCCGTTACTCTTTGCTTGCCTTCCGTGCATTGCCTAGCCTTGCGTTGTCGTGCCTTAGCCTTGCCTCGCGTAACGGTGCCTTGCCTTGCGTTACCCTTTCCTTTCCTTGCCGTGCATTGGCTAGCCCTGCGTTGTCGTGCCTTAGCCTTGTTTCCCCTTACCGTGCCGTTCCTTCCGTTACCCTTGCCTTCCCCTGCTTTCCCTTGCCTTCCTTGCCTTCCGTTACTCTTTGCTTGCCTTCCGTTTATTGCCTAGCCTTGCGTTGTCGTGCCTTAGCCTTGCCGCGCCTTACCGTGCCTTGCCTTGCGTTACCCTTTCCTTGCCTTGCCGTGCATTGCCTAGCCTTGCATTGTCGTGCCTTAGCCTTGCCTCGCCTGACCGTGCCTTGCCTTGCGTTACCCTTTCCTTGCCTTGCCGTGCATTGCCTAGCCGTGCGTTGTCGTGCATCAGCCTTGCCTTGCCTCATCGTGCCTTGCCTTGCGTTACCCTTTCCTTGCCTTGCTGTGCATTGCCTAGCCGTGCGTTGCCGTGCCTTAGCCTTGTTTCCCCTTGCCGTGCCGTTCCTTCTGTTACCCTTGCCTTGCCTTGCTTTCCCTTGCCTTCCTTGCCTTCCGTTACTCTTTGCTTGCCTTCCGTGCATTGCCTAGCCTTGCGTTGTCGTGCATGCGCCTTCCTCCCCAAACCGTGCCTTGCCTTGCGTTACCCTTTCCTTGCCCTGCCCTGCATTTCCTAGCCCTGTGTTGTCGTGCCTTAGCCTTGTTTCCCCTTACCGTGCCGTTCCTTTCGTTACCCTTGCCTTCCCCTGCTTTCCCTTGCCTTCCTTGCCTTCCGTTACTCTTTGCTTGCCTTCCGTGCATTGCCTAGCCTTGCGTTGTCGTGCCTTAGCCTTGCCTCGCCTGACCGTGCCTTGCCTTGAGTTACCCTTTCCTTGCCTTGCCGTGCATTGCCTAGCCGTGCGTTGTCGTGCATTTGCCTTGTCTTGCCTCACCGTGCTTTGCCTTGCGTTACCCTTTCCTTGCCTTGCCGTGCATTGCCTAGCCCTGCATTGTCGTGCCTTAGCTTTGTTTCCCCTTACCGTGCCGTTCCTTTCGTTGCCCTTGCCTTCCCTTGCTTTCCCTTGCCTTCCTTGCCTTCCGTTACTCTTTGCTTGCCTTCCGTTCATTGCCTAGCCTTGCGTTGTCGTGCCTTAGCCTTGCCTCGCCTGACCGTGCCTTGCCTTGCGTTACCCTTTCCTTGCCTGGCCGTGCATTGCGTAGCCGTGCGTTGCCGTTCCTTAGCCTTGTTTCCCCTTGCCGTGCATTGCCTTTTGTTACACTTGCCTTGCCTTGCTTTGCCTTGCCTTCCTTTCCTTCCGTTACTCTTTCCTTGCCTAGCCGTGCACTGCCTAGCCTTGCGTTGTCGTGCATTAGCTTTGCCTCCCCAAACCGTGCCTTGCCTTGCGTTACCATTTCCTTGCCTTGCCCTGCATTGCCTAGCCCTGTGTTGTCGTGCCTTAGTCTTGTTTGCCCTTACCGTGCCGTTCCTTCCGTTACCCTTGCCTTTCCCTGCTTTCCCTAGCCTTCCTTGACTTCCGTGCATTGCCTAGCCTTGCGTTGTCGTGCCTTAGCCTTGCCTCGCCTGACCGTGCCTTGCCTTGCGTTACCCTTTCCTTGCCTTGCCGTGAATTGCCTAGCCGTGCGTTGTCGTGCATCAGCCTTGCCTTGCCTCACCGTGCCTTGCCTTGCGTTACCCTTACCTTGCTCTGCTTTCCCTTACTTTCATTGCCTTCCGTTACTCTTTGCTTGCCTTCCGTGCATTGCCTAGCCTTGCGTTGTCGTGCCTTAGCCTTGCCTCGCCTGACCGTGCCTTGCCTTGCGTTACCCTTTCCTTGCCTTGCCGTGCATAGCCTAGCCGTGCGTTGTCGTGCATCAGCCTTGCCTTGCCTCACCGTGCCTTGCCTTGCGTTACCCTTTCCTTGCCTTGCCGTGCATTGCCTAGCCGTGCGTTGCCGTGCCTTAGCCTTGTTTCCCCTTGCCGTGCCGTTCCTTCTGTTACCCTTGCCTTGCCTTGCTTTCCCTTGCCTTCCTTGCCTTCCGTTACTCTTTGCTTGCCTTCCGTGCATTGCCTAGCCTTGCGTTGTCGTGCATTCGCCTTCCTCCCCAAACCGTGCCTTGCCTTGCGTTACCCTTTCCTTGCCTTGCCCTGCATTGCCTAGCCCTGTGTTGTCGTGCCTTAGTCTTGTTTGCCCTTACCGTGCCGTTCCTTCCGTTACCCTTGCCTTTCCCTGCTTTCCCTAGCCTTCCTTGCCTTCCGTGCATTGCCTAGCCTTGCGTTGTCGTGCCTTAGCCTTGCCTCGCCTGACCGTGCCTTGCCTTGCGTTACCCTTTCCTTGCCTTGCCGTGAATTGCCTAGCCGTGCGTTGTCGTGCATCAGCCTTGCCTTGCCTCACCGTGCCTTGCCTTCCGTTACCCTTACCTTACTTTGCTTTCGCTTACTTTCATTGCCTTCCGTTACTCTTTGCTTTCCTTCCGTGCATTGCCTAGCCTTGCGTTGTCGTGCCTTAGCCTTGCCTCGCCTGACAGTGCCTTGCCTTGCGTTACCCTTTCCTTGCCTTGCCGTGCATTGCCTAGCCATGCGTTGCCGTGCCTTAGCCTTGTTTCCCCTTGCCGTGCCGTTCCTTCCGTTACCCTTGCCTTGCCTTGCTTTCCCTTGCCTTCCTTGCCTTCCGTTACTCTTTGCTTGCCTTCCGTGCATTGCCTAGCCTTGCGTTGTCGTGCCTTAGCCTTTCCTCGCGTAACGGTGTCTTGCCTTGCGTTACCCTTTCCTTCCCTTGCCGTGCATTGTCTAGCCGTGTGTTGCCGTGCCTTAGTCTTGTTTCCCCTTGCCGTGCTGTTCCTTCCGTTACCCTTGCCTTGCCTTGCTTTCCCTTGCCTTCCTTGCCTTCCGTTACTCTTTGCTTGACTTCCGTGCATTGCCTAGCCTTGCGTTGTCGTGCCTTAGCCTTGCCTCGCCTGACCGTGCCTTGCCTTGCGTTACCCTTTCCTTGCCTTGCCGTGCATAGCCTAGCCGTGCGTTGTCGTGCATCAGCCTTGCCTTGCCTCACCGTGCCTTGCCTTGCGTTACCCTTTCCTTGCCTTGCCGTGCATTGCCTAGCCGTGCGTTGCCGTGCCTTAGCCTTGTTTCCCCTTGCCGTGCCGTTCCTTCTGTTACCCTTGCCTTGCCTTGCTTTCCCTTGCCTTCCTTGCCTTCCGTTACTCTTTGCTTGCCTTCCGTGCATTGCCTAGCCTTGCGTTGTCGTGCCTTAGCCTTGCCTCGCCTGACCGTGCCTTGCCTTGAGTTACCCTTTCCTTGCCTTGCCGTGCTTTGCCTAGCCGTGCGTTGTCGTGCATTTGCCTTGTCTTGCCTCACCGTGCTTTGCCTTGCGTTACCCTTTCCTTGCCTTGCCGTGCATTGCCTAGCCCTGCATTGTCGTGCCTTAGCTTTGTTTCCCCTTACCGTGCCGTTCCTTTCGTTGCCCTTGCCTTCCCTTGCTTTTCCTTGCCTTCCTTGCCTTCCGTTACTCTTTGCTTGCCTTCCGTTCATTGCCTAGCCTTGCGTTGTCGTGCCTTAGCCTTGCCTCGCCTGACCGTGCCTTGCCTTGCGTTACCCTTTCCTTGCCTTGCCGTGAATTGCCTAGCCGTGCGTTGTCGTGCATCAGCCTTGCCTTGCCTCACCGTGCCTTGCCTTGCGTTACCCTTACCTTGCCTTGCTTTCCCTTCCTTTCATTGCCTTCCGTTACTCTTTGCTTTCCTTCCGTGCATTGCCTAGCCGTGCGTTGCCGTGCCTTAGCCTTGTTTCCCCTTGCCGTGCCGTTCCTTCCGTTACCCTTGCCTTCCCCTGCTTTCCCTTGCCTTCCTTGCCTTCCGTTACTCTTTGCTTGCCTTCCGTGCATTGCCTAGCCTTGCGTTGTCGTGCCTTAGCCTTGCCTCGCCTGACCGTGCCTTGCCTTGAGTTACCCTTTCCTTGCCTTGCCGTGCATTGCCTAGCCGTGCGTTGTCGTGCATTTGCCTTGTCTTGCCTCACCGTGCTTTGCCTTGCGTTTTACTTTCCTTGCCTTGCCGTGCATTGCCTAGCCCTGCATTGTCGTGCCTTAGCTTTGTTTCCCCTTACCGTGCCGTTCCTTTCGTTTCCCTTGCCTTCCCTTGCTTTCGCTTGCCTTCCTTGCCTTCCGTTACTCTTTGCTTGCCTTCCGTTCATTGCCTAGCCTTGCGTTGTCGTGCCTTAGCCTTGCCTCGCCTGACCGTGCCTTGCCTTGCGTTACCCTTTCCTTGCCTTGCCGTGCATTGCCTAGCCGTGCGTTGTCGTGCATTTGCCTTGCCTTGCCTCACCGTGCCTTGCCTTGCGTTACCCTTTCCTTGCCTGGCCGTGCATTGCCTAGCCGTGCGTTGTCGTGCATTAGCCTTGTCTTGCCTTACCGTGCCTTGCCTTGCGTTACCCTTTCCTTGCCTGGCCGTGCATTGCGTAGCCGTGCGTTGCCGTTACTTAGCCTTGTTTCCCCTTGCCGTGCCTTGCCTTTTGTTACACTTGCCTTGCCTTGCTTTGCCTTGCCTTCCTTTCCTTCCGTTACTCTTTCCTTGCCTAGCCGTGCACTGCCTAGCCTTGCGTTGTCGTGCATTAGCTTTGCCTCCCCAAACCGTGCCTTGCCTTGCGTTACCATTTCCTTGCCTTGCCCTGCATTGCCTAGCCCTGTGTTGTCGTGCCTTAGTCTTGTTTGCCCTTACCGCGCCGTTCCTTCCGTTACCCTTGCCTTTCCCTGCTTTCCCTAGCCTTCCTTGCCTTCCGTGCATTGCCTAGCCTTGCGTTGTCGTGCCTTAGCCTTGCCTCGCCTGACCGTGCCTTGCCTTGCGTTACCCTTTCATTGCCTTGCCGTGAATTGCCTAGCCGTGCGTTGTCGTGCATCAGCCTTGCCTTGCCTCACCGTGCCTTGCCTTGCGTTACCCTTACCTTACTTTTCTTTCGCTTACTTTCATTGCCTTCCGTTACTCTTTGCTTTCCTTCCGTGCATTGCCTAGCCTTGCGTTGTCGTGCCTTAGCCTTGCCTCGCCTGACAGTGCCTTGCTTTGCGTTACCCTTTCCTTGCCTTGCCGTGCATTGCCTAGCCATGCGTTGCCGTGCCTTAGCCTTGTTTCCCCTTGCCGTGCCGTTCCTTCCGTTACCCTTGCCTTGCCTTGCTTTCCCTTGCCTTCCTTGCCTTCCGTTACTCTTTGCTTGCCTTCCGTGCATTGCCTAGCCTTGCGTTGTCGTGCCTTAGCCTTGCCTCGAGTAACGGTGTCTTGCCTTGCGTTACCCTTTCCTTCCCTTGCCGTGCATTGCCTAGCCGTGCGTTGCCGTGCCTTAGTCTTGTTTCCCCTTGCCGTGCTGTTCCTTCCGTTACCCTTGCCTTGCCTTGCTTTCCCTTGCCTTCCTTGCCTTCCGTTACTCTTCGCTTGCCTTCCGTGCATTGCCTAGCCTTGCGTTGTCGTGCCTTAGCCTTGCCTCGCCTGACCGTGCCTTGCCTTGCGTTACCCTTTCCTTGCCTTGCCGTGCATAGCCTAGCCGTGCGTTGTCGTGCATCAGCCTTGCCTTGCCTCACCGTGCCTTGCCTTGCGTTACCCTTTCCTTGCCTTGCCGTGCATTGCCTAGCCGTGCGTTGCCGTGCCTTAGCCTTGTTTCCCCTTGCCGTGCGGTTCCTTCTGTTACCCTTGCCTTGCCTTGCTTTCCCTTGCCTTCCTTGCCTTCCGTTACTCTTTGCTTGCCTTCCGTGCATTGCCTAGCCTTGCGTTGTCGTGCATTCGCC
Organism: Macrotis lagotis; assembly: GCF_037893015.1. Lineage (NCBI taxonomy): Eukaryota > Metazoa > Chordata > Mammalia > Peramelemorphia > Peramelidae > Macrotis > Macrotis lagotis. Next base: position 149,554 of record NW_027422144.1, on the reverse strand, counting down.
TTCCTCCCCAAACCGTGCCTTGCCTTGCGTTACCCTTTCCTTGCCTTGCCCTGCATTGCCTAGCCCTGTGTTGTCGTGCCTTAGCCTTGTTTCCCCTTACCGTGCCGTTCCTTTCGTTACCCTTGCCTTCCCCTGCTTTCCCTTGCCTTCCTTGCCTTCCGTTACTCTTTGCTTGCCTTCCGTGCATTGCCTAGCCTTGCGTTGTCGTGCCTTAGCCTTGCCTCGCCAGACCGTGCCTTGCCTTGCGTTACCCTTTCCTTGCCTTGCCGTGAATTGCCTAGCCGTGCGTTGTCGTGCATCAGCCTTGCCTTGCCTCACCGTGCCTTGCCTTGCGTTACCCTTACCTTGCTTTGCTTTCCCTTACTTTCATTGCCTTCCGTTACTCTTTGCTTTCCTTCCGTGCATTGCCTAGCCTTGCGTTGTCGTGCCTTAGCCTTGCCTCGCCTGAAGTGCCTTGCCTTACGTTACCCTTTCCTTGCCTTGCCGTGCATTGCCTAGCCGTGCGTTGCCGTGCCTTAGCCTTGTTTCCCCTTGCCGTGCCGTTCCTTCCGTTCCTTAGCCTTGTTTCCCCTTGCCGTGCCTTGCCTTTCGTTACCTTTCCCTTGCCTTGCTTTCCCTTGCCTTCCTTGCCTTCCGTTACTCTTTGCTTGCCTTCCGTGCATTGCCTAGCCTTGCGTTGTCGTGCCTTAGCCTTGCCTCGCGTAACGGTGCCTTCCCTTGCTTTACTCTTTCCTTTCCTTGCCGTGCATTGGCTAGCCCTGCGTTGTCGTGCCTTAGCCTTGTTTCCCCTTACCGTGCCGTTCCTTCCGTTACCCTTGCCTTCCCTTGCTTTCCCTTGCCTTCCTTGCCTTCCGTTACTCTTTGCTTGCCTTCCGTGCATTGCCTAGCCTTGCGTTGTCGTGCCTTAGCCTTGCCTCGCCTGACCGTGCCTTGCCTTGCGTTACCCTTTCCTTGCCTTGCCGTGCATAGCCTAGCCGTGCGTTGTCGTGCATCAGCCTTGCCTTGCCTCACCGTGCCTTGCCTTGCGTTACCCTTTCCTTGCCTTGCCGTGCATTGCCTAGCCGTGCGTTGCCGTGCCTTAGCCTTGTTTCCCCTTGCCGTGCCGTTCCTTCTGTTACCCTTGCCTTGCCTTGCTTTCCCTTGCCTTCCTTGCCTTCCGTTACTCTTAGCTTGCCTTCCGTGCATTGCCTAGCCTTGCGTTGTCGTGCATTCGCCTTCCTCCCCAAACCGTGTCTTGCCTTGCGTTACCCTTTCCTTGCCTTGCCCTGCATTTCCTAGCCCTGTGTTGTCGTGCCTTAGCCTTGTTTCCCCTTACCGTGCCGTTCCTTCCGTTACCCTTGCCTTCCCCTGCTTTCCCTTGCCTTCCTTGCCTTCCGTTACTCTTCGCTTGCCTTCCGTGCATTGCCTAGCCTTGCGTTGTCGTGCCTTAGCCTTGCCTCGCCTGACCGTGCCTTGCCTTGAGTTACCCTTTCCTTGCCTTGCCGTGCATTGCCTAGCCGTGCGTTGTCGTGCATTTGCCTTGTCTTGCCTCACCGTGCTTTGCCTTGCGTTACCCTTTCCTTGCTTTGCCGTGCATTGCCTAGCCCTGCATTGTCGTGCCTTAGCTTTGTTTCCCCTTACCGTGCCGTTCCTTTCGTTACCCTTGCCTTCCCTTGCTTTCCCTTGCCTTCCTTGCCTTCCGTTACTCTTTGCTTGCCTTCCGTTCATTGCCTAGCCTTGCGTTGTCGTGCCTTAGCCTTGCCTCGCCTGACCGTGCCTTGCCTTGCGTTACCGTTTCCCCTTGCCTTGCCGTGCATTGCCTAGCCGTGCGTTGTCGTGCATTTGCCTTGCCTTGCCTCACCGTGCCTTGCCTTGCGTTACCCTTTCCTTGCCTGGCCGTGCATTGCCTAGCCGTGCGTTGTCGTGCATTAGCCTTGTCTTGCCTTACCGTGCCTTGCCTTGCGTTACCCTTTCCTTGCCTGGCCGTGCATTGCGTAGCCGTGCGTTGCCGTTCCTTAGCCTTGTTTCCCCTTGCCGTGCCTTGCCTTTTGTTACACTTGCCTTGCCTTGCTTTGCCTTGCCTTCCTTTCCTTCCGTTACTCTTTCCTTGCCTAGCCGTGCACTGCCTAGCCTTGCGTTGTCGTGCATTAGCTTTGCCTCCCCAAACCGTGCCTTGCCTTGCGTTACCATTTCCTTGCCTTGCCCTGCATTGCCTAGCCCTGTGTTGTCGTGCCTTAGTCTTGTTTGCCCTTACCGTGCCGTTCCTTCCGTTACCCTTGCCTTTCCCTGCTTTACCTAGCCTTCCTTGCCTTCCGTGCATTGCCTAGCCTTGCGTTGTCGTGCCTTAGCCTTGCCTCGCCTGACCGTGCCTTGCCTTGCGTTACCCTTTCCTTGCCTTGCCGTGAATTGCCTAGCCGTGCGTTGTCGTGCATCAGCCTTGCCTTGCCTCACCGTGCCTTGCCTTGCGTTACCCTTACCTTACTTGGCTTTCGCTTACTTTCATTGCCTTCCGTTACTCTTTGCTTTCCTTCCGTGCATTGCCTAGCCTTGCGTTGTCGTGCCTTAGCCTTGCCTCGCCTGACAGTGCCTTGCCTTGCGTTACCCTTTCCTTGCCTTGCCGTGCATTGCCTAGCCATGTGTTGCCGTGCCTTAGCCTTGTTTCCCCTTGCCGTGCCGTTCCTTCCGTTACCCTTGCCTTGCCTTGCTTTCCCTTGCCTTCCTTGCCTTCCGTTACTCTTTGCTTGCCTTCCGTGCATTGCCTAGCCTTGCGTTGTCGTGCCTTAGCCTTGCCTCGCGTAACGGTGTCTTGCCTTGCGTTACCCTTTCCTTCCCTTGCCGTGCATTGCCTAGCCGTGCGTTGCCGTGCCTTAGTCTTGTATCCCCTTGCCTTGCTGTTCCTTCCGTTACCCTTGCCTTGCCTTGCATTCCCTTGCCTTCCTTGCCTTCCGTTACTCTTCGCTTGCCTTCCGTGCATTGCCTAGCCTTGCGTTGTCGTGCCTTAGCCTTGCCTCGCCTGACCGTGCCTTGCCTTGCGTTACCCTTTCCTTGCCTTGCCGTGCATAGCCTAGCCGTGCGTTGTCGTGCATCAGCCTTGCCTTGCCTCACCGTGCCTTGCCTTGCGTTACCCTTTCCTTGCCTTGCCGTGCATTGCCTAGCCGTGCGTTGCCGTGCCTTAGCCTTGTTTCCCCTTGCCGTGCGGTTCCTTCTGTTACCCTTGCCTTGCCTTGCTTTCCCTTGCCTTCCTTGCCTTCCGTTACTCTTTGCTTGCCTTCCGTGCATTGCCTAGCCTTGCGTTGTCGTGCATTCGCCTTCCTCCCCAAACCGTGCCTTGCCTTGCGTTACCCTTTCCTTGCCTTGCCCTGCATTGCCTAGCCCTGTGTTGTCGTGCCTTAGCCTTGTTTCCCCTTACCGTGCCGTTCCTTTCGTTACCCTTGCCTTCCCCTGCTTTCCCTTGCCTTCCTTGCCTTCCGTTACTCTTTGCTTGCCTTCCGTGCATTGCCTAGCCTTGCGTTGTCGTGCCTTAGCCTTGCCTCGCCTGACCGTGCCTTGCTTTGCGTTACCCTTTCCTTGCCTTGCCGTGAATTGCCTAGCCGTGCGTTGTCGTGCATCAGCCTTGCCTTGCCTCACCGTGCCTTGCCTTGCGTTACCCTTACCTTGCTTTGCTTTCCCTTACTTTCATTGCCTTCCGTTACTCTTTGCTTTCCTTCCGTGCATTGCCTAGCCTTGCGTTGTCGTGCCTTAGCCTTGCCTCGCCTGAAGTGCCTTGCCTTACGTTACCCTTTCCTTGCCTTGCCGTGCATTGCCTAGCCGTGCGTTGCCGTGCCTTAGCCTTGTTTCCCCTTGCCGTGCCGTTCCTTCCGTTACCTTTCCCTTGCCTTGCTTTCCCTTGCCTTCCTTGCCTTCCGTTACTCTTTGCTTGCCTTCCGTGCATTGCCTAGCCTTGCGTTGTCGTGCCTTAGCCTTGCCTCGCGTAACGGTGCCTTCCCTTGCGTTACTCTTTCCTTTCCTTGCCGTGCATTGGCTAGCCCTGCGTTGTCGTGCCTTAGCCTTGTTTCCCCTTACCGTGCCGTTCCTTCCGTTACCCTTGCCTTCCCCTGCTTTCCCTTGCCTTCCTTGCCTTCCGTTACTCTTTGCTTGCCTTCCGTGCATTGCCTAGCCTTGCGTTGTCGTGCATCAGCCTTGCCTTGCCTCACCGTGCCTTGCCTTGCGTTACCCTTTCCTTGCCTTGCCGTGCATTGCCTAGCCGTGCGTTGCCGTGCCTTAGCCTTGTTTCCCCTTGCCGTGCCGTTCCTTCTGTTACCCTTGCCTTGCCTTGCTTTCCCTTGCCTTCCTTGCCTTCCGTTACTCTTAGCTTGCCTTCCGTGCATTGCCTAGCCTTGCATTGTCGTGCATTCGCCTTCCTCCCCCAAACCGTGTCTTGCCTTGCGTTACCCTTTCCTTGCCTTGCCCTGCATTACGTAGCCCTGTGTTGTCGTGCCTTAGCCTTGTTTCCCCTTACCGTGCCGTTCCTTCCGTTACCCTTGCCTTCCCCTGCTTTCCCTTGCCTTCCTTGCCTTCCGTTACTCTTTGCTTGCCTTCCGTGCATTGCCTAGCCTTGCGTTGTCGTGCCTTAGCCTTGCCTCGCCTGACCGTGCCTTGCCTTGAGTTACCCTTTCCTTGCCTTGCCGTGCATTGCCTAGCCGTGCGTTGTCGTGCATTTGCCTTGTCTTGCCTCACCGTGCTTTGCCTTGCGTTACCCTTTCCTTGCCTTGCCGTGCATTGCCTAGCCCTGCATTGTCGTGCCTTAGCTTTGTTTCCCCTTACCGTGCCGTTCCTTTCGTTACCCTTGCCTTCCCTTGCTTTCCCTTGCCTTCCTTGCCTTCCGTTACTCTTTGCTTGCCTTCCGTTCATTGCCTAGCCTTGCGTTGTCGTGCCTTAGCCTTGCCTCGCCTGACCGTGCCTTGCCTTGCGTTACCGTTTCCTTGCCTTGCCGTGCATTGCCTAGCCGTGCGTTGTCGTGCATTTGCCTTGCCTTGCCTCACCGTGCCTTGCCTTGCGTTACCCTTTCCTTGCCTGGCCGTGCATTGCCTAGCCGTGCGTTGTCGTGCATTAGCCTTGTCTTGCCTTACCGTGCCTTGCCTTGCGTTACCCTTTCCTTGCCTGGCCGTGCATTGCGTAGCCGTGCGTTGCCGTTCCTTAGCCTTGTTTCCCCTTGCCGTGCCTTGCCTTTTGTTACACTTGCCTTGCCTTGCTTTGCCTTGCCTTCCTTTCCTTCCGTTACTCTTTCCTTGCCTAGCCGTGCACTGCCTAGCCTTGCGTTGTCGTGCATTAGCTTTGCCTCCCCAAACCGTGCCTTGCCTTGCGTTACCATTTCCTTGCCTTGCCCTGCATTGCCTAGCCCTGTGTTGTCGTGCCTTAGTCTTGTTTGCCCTTACCGTGCCGTTCCTTCCGTTACCCTTGCCTTTCCCTGCTTTCCCTAGCCTTCCTTGCCTTCCGTGCATTGCCTAGCCTTGCGTTGTCGTGCCTTAGCCTTGCCTCGCCTGACCGTGCCGTGCCTTGCGTTACCCTTTCCTTGCCTTGCCGTGAATTGCCTAGCCGTGCGTTGTCGTGCATCAGCCTTGCCTTGCCTCACCGTGCCTTGCCTTGCGTTACCCTTACCTTACTTGGCTTTCGCTTACTTTCATTGCCTTCCGTTACTCTTTGCTTTCCTTCCGTGCATTGCCTAGCCTTGCGTTGTCGTGCCTTAGCCTTGCCTCGCCTGACAGTGCCTTGCCTTGCGTTACCCTTTCCTTGCCTTGCCGTGCATTGCCTAGCCATGCTTTGCCGTGCCTTAGCCTTGTTTCCCCTTGCCGTGCCGTTCCTTCCGTTACCCTTGCCTTGCCTTGCTTTCCCTTGCCTTCCTTGCCTTCCGTTACTCTTTGCTTGCCTTCCGTGCATTGCCTAGCCTTGCGTTGTCGTGCCTTAGCCTTGCCTCGCGTAACGGTGCCTTACCTTGCGTTACCCTTTCCTTCCCTTGCCGTGCATTGCCTAGCCGTGCGTTGCCGTGCCTTAGTCTTGTTTCCCCTTGCCGTGCTGTTCCTTCCGTTACCCTTGCCTTGCCTTGCTTTCCCTTGCCTTCCTTGCCTTCCGTTACTCTTTGCTTGCCTTCCGTGCATTGCCTAGCCTTGCGTTGTCGTGCCTTAGCCTAGCCTCGCCTGACCGTGGCTTGCCTTGCGTTACCCTTTCCTTGCCTTGCCGTGCATTGCCTAGCCGTGCGTTTCCGTGCCTTAGCCTTGTTTCCCCTTGCCGTGCGGTTCCTTCTGTTACCCTTGCCTTGCCTTGCCTTCCCTTGCCTTCCTTGCCTTCCGTTACTCTTTGCTTGCCTTCCGTGCATTGCCTAGCCTTGCGTTGTCGTGCATTCGCCTTCCTCCCCAAACCGTGCCTTGCCTTGCGTTACCCTTTCCTTGCCTTGCCCTGCATTGCCTAGCCTTGCGTTGTCGTGACTTAGCCTTGCCTCGCGTAACGGTGTCTTGCCTTGCGTTACCCTTTCCTTCCCTTGCCGTGCATTGCCTAGCCGTGCGTTGCCGTGCCTTAGTCTTGTTTCCCCTTGCCGTGCTGTTCCTTCCGTTACCCTTGCCTTGCCTTGCATTCCCTTGCCTTCCTTGCCTTCCGTTACTCTTCGCTTGCCTTCCGTGCATTGCCTAGCCTTGCGTTGTCGTGCCTTAGCCTTGCCTCGCGTAACGGTGCCTTCCCTTGCGTTACTCTTTCCTTTCCTTGCCGTGCATTGGCTAGCCCTGCGTTGTCGTGCCTTAGCCTTGTTTCCCCTTACCGTGCCGTTCCTTCCGTTACCCTTGCCTTCCCCTGCTTTCCCTTGCCTTCCTTGCCTTCCGTTACTCTTTGCTTGCCTTCCGTGCATTGCCTAGCCTTGCGTTGTCGTGCCTTAGCCTTGCCTCGCCTGACCGTGCCTTGCCTTGCCTTACCCTTTCCTTGCCTTGCCGTGCATAGCCTAGCCGTGCGTTGTCGTGCATCAGCCTTGCCTTGCCTCACCGTGCCTTGCCTTGCGTTACCCTTTCCTTGCCTTGCCGTGCATTGCCTAGCCGTGCGTTGCCGTGCCTTAGCCTTGTTTCCCCTTGCCGTGCCGTTCCTTCTGTTACCCTTGCCTTGCCTTGCTTTCCCTTGCCTTCCTTGCCTTCCGTTACTCTTAGCTTGCCTTCCGTGCATTGCCTAGCCTTGCGTTGTCGTGCATTCGCCTTCCTCCCCAAACCGTGTCTTGCCTTGCGTTACCCTTTCCTTGCCTTGCCCTGCATTTCCTAGCCCTGTGTTGTCGTGCCTTAGCCTTGTTTCCCCTTACCGTGCCGTTCCTTCCGTTACCCTTGCCTTCCCCTGCTTTCCCTTGCCTTCCTTGCCTTCCGTTACTCTTTGCTTGCCTTCCGTGCATTGCCTAGCCTTGCGTTGTCGTGCCTTAGCCTTGCCTCGCCTGACCGTGCCTTGCCTTGAGTTACCCTTTCCTTGCCTTGCCGTGCATTGCCTAGCCGTGCGTTGTCGTGCATTTGCCTTGTCTTGCCTCACCGTGCTTTGCCTTGCGTTACCCTTTCCTTGCCTTGCCGTGCATTGCCTAGCCCTGCATTGTCGTGCCTTAGCTTTGTTTCCCCTTACCGTGCCGTTCCTTTCGTTACCCTTGCCTTCCCTTGCTTTCCCTTGCCTTCCTTGCCTTCCGTTACTCTTTGCTTGCCTTCCGTTCATTGCCTAGCCTTGCGTTGTCGTGCCTTAGCCTTGCCTCGCCTGACCGTGCCTTGCCTTGCGTTACCGTTTCCTTGCCTTGCCGTGCATTGCCTAGCCGTGCGTTGTCGTGCATTTGCCTTGCCTTGCCTCACCGTGCCTTGCCTTGCGTTACCCTTTCCTTGCCTGGCCGTGCATTGCCTAGCCGTGCGTTGTCGTGCATTAGCCTTGTCTTGCCTTACCGTGCCTTGCCTTGCGTTACCCTTTCCTTGCCTGGCCGTGCATTGCGTAGCCGTGCGTTGCCGTTCCTTAGCCTTGTTTCCCCTTGCCGTGCCTTGCCTTTTGTTACACTTGCCTTGCCTTGCTTTGCCTTGCCTTCCTTTCCTTCCGTTACTCTTTCCTTGCCTAGCCGTGCACTGCCTAGCCTTGCGTTGTCGTGCATTAGCTTTGCCTCCCCAAACCGTGCCTTGCCTTGCGTTACCATTTCCTTGCCTTGCCCTGCATTGCCTAGCCCTGTGTTGTCGTGCCTTAGTCTTGTTTGCCTTTACCGTGCCGTTCCTTCCGTTACTCTTGCCTTTCCCTGCTTTCCCTAGCCTTCCTTGCCTTCCGTGCATTGCCTAGCCTTGCGTTGTCGTGCCTTAGCCTTGCCTCGCCTGACCGTGCCTTGCCTTGCGTTACCCTTTCCTTGCCTTGCCGTGAATTGCCTAGCCGTGCGTTGTCGTGCATCAGCCTTGCCTTGCCTCACCGTGCCTTGCCTTGCGTTACCCTTACCTTGCCTTGCTTTCCCTTCCTTTCATTGCCTTCCGTTACTCTTTGCTTTCCTTCCGTGCATTGCCTAGCCGTGCGTTGCCGTGCCTTAGCCTTCTTTCCCCTTGCCGTGCCGTTCCTTCCGTTACCCTTGCCTTGCCTTGCTTTCCCTTGCCTTCCTTGCCTTCCGTTACTCTTTGCTTGCCTTCCGTGCATTGCCTAGCCTTGCGTTGTCGTGCCTTAGCCTTGCCTCGCGTAACGATGCCTCGCCTTGCGTTACCCTTTCCTTTCCTTGCCGTGCATTGGCTAGCCCTGCGTTGTCGTGCCTTAGCCTTGTTTCCCCTTACCGTGCCGTTCCTTCCGTTACCCTTGCCTTCCCCTGCTTTCCCTTGCCTTCCTTGCCTTCCGTTACTCTTTGCTTGCCTTCCGTTTATTGCCTAGCCTTGCGTTGTCGTGCCTTAGCCTTGCCGCGCCTTACCGTGCCTTGCCTTGCGTTACCCTTTGCTTGCCTTGCCGTGCATTGCCTAGCCTTGCATTGTCGTGCCTTAGCCTTGCCTCGCCTGACCGTGCCTTGCCTTGCGTTACCCTTTCCTTGCCTTGCCGTGCACTGCCTAGCCGTGCGTTGTCGTGCATTAGCCTTGCCTTGCCTCACCGTGCCTTGCCTTGCGTTACCCTTTCCTTGCCTTGCCGTGCATTGCCTCACCGTGCCTTGCCTTGCGTTACCCTTTCCTTGCCTTGCTTTCCCTTCCTTTCATTGCCTTCCGTTACTCTTTGCTTTCCTTCCGTGCATTGCCTAGCCTTGCGTTGTCGTGCCTTAGCCTTGCCTCGCCTGACAGTGCCTTGCCTTGCGTTACCCTTTCCTTGCCTTGCCGTGCATTGCCTAGCCATGCGTTGCCGTGCCTTAGCCTTGTTTCCCCTTGCCGTGCCGTTCCTTCCGTTACCCTTGCCTTGCCTTGCTTTCCCTTGCCTTCCTTGCCTTCCGTTACTCTTTGCTTGCCTTCCGTGCATTGCCTAGCCTTGCGTTGTCGTGCCTTAGCCTTGCCTCGCGTAACGGTGCCTTGCCTTGCGTTACCCTTTGCTTCCCTTGCCGTGCATTGCCTAGCCGTGCGTTGCCGTGCCTTAGCCTTGTTTCCCCTTGCCGTGCCGTTCCTTCCGTTACCCTTGCCTTGCCTTGCTTTCCCTTGCCTTCCTTGCCTTCCGTTACTCTTAGCTTGCCTTCCGTGCATTGCCTAGCCTTGCGTTGTCGTGCATTCGCCTTCCTCCCCAAACCGTGTCTTGCCTTGCGTTACCCTTTCCTTGCCTTGCCCTGCATTTCCTAGCCCTGTGTTGTCGTGCCTTAGCCTTGTTTCCCCTTACCGTGCCGTTCCTTCCGTTACCCTTGCCTTCCCCTGCTTTCCCTTGCCTTCCTTGCCTTCCGTTACTCTTTGCTTGCCTTCCGTGCATTGCCTAGCCTTGCGTTGTCGTGCCTTAGCCTTGCCTCGCCTGACCGTGCCTTGCCTTGAGTTACCCTTTCCTTGCCTTGCCGTGCATTGCCTAGCCGTGCGTTGTCGTGCATTTGCCTTGTCTTGCCTCACCGTGCTTTGCCTTGCGTTACCCTTTCCTTGCCTTGCCGTGCATTGCCTAGCTCTGCATTGTCGTGCCTTAGCTTTGTTTCCCCTTACCGTGCCGTTCCTTTCGTTACCCTTGCCTTCCCTTGCTTTCCCTTGCCTTCCTTGCCTTCCGTTACTCTTTGCTTGCCTTCCGTTCATTGCCTAGCCTTGCGTTGTCGTGCCTTAGCCTTGCCTCGCCTGACCGTGCCTTGCCTTGCGTTACCGTTTCCTTGCCTTGCCGTGCATTGCCTAGCCGTGCGTTGTCGTGCATTTGCCTTGCCTTGCCTCACCGTGCCTTGCCTTGCGTTACCCTTTCCTTGCCTGGCCGTGCATTGCGTAGCCGTGCGTTGCCGTTCCTTAGCCTTGTTTCCCCTTGCCGTGCCTTGCCTTTTGTTACACTTGCCTTGCCTTGCTTTGCCTTGCCTTCCTTTCCTTCCGTTACTCTTTCCTTGCCTAGCCGTGCACTGCCTAGCCTTGCGTTGTCGTGCATTAGCTTTGCCTCCCCAAACCGTGCCTTGCCTTGCGTTACCATTTCCTTGCCTTGCCCTGCATTGCCTAGCCCTGTGTTGTCGTGCCTTAGTCTTGTTTGCCCTTACCGTGCCGTTCCTTCCGTTACCCTTGCCTTTCCCTGCTTTCCCTAGCCTTCCTTGCCTTCCGTGCATTGCCTAGCCTTGCGTTGTCGTGCCTTAGCCTTGCCTCGCCTGACCGTGCCTTGCCTTGCGTTACCCTTTCCTTGCCTTGCCGTGAATTGCCTAGCCGTGCGTTGTCATGCATCAGCCTTGCCTTGCCTCACCGTGCCTTGCCTTGCGTTACCCTTACCTTGCCTTGCTTTCCCTTCCTTTCATTGCCTTCCGTTACACTTTGCTTTCCTTCCGTGCATTGCCTAGCCGTGCGTTGCCGTGCCTTAGCCTTCTTTCCCCTTGCCGTGCCGTTCCTTCCGTTACCCTTGCCTTGCCTTGCTTTCCCTTGCCTTCCTTGCCTTCCGTTACTCTTTGCTTGCCTTCCGTGCATTGCCTAGCCTTGCGTTGTCGTGCCTTAGCCTTGCCTCGCGTAACGATGCCTCGCCTTGCGTTACCCTTTCCTTTCCTTGCCGTGCATTGGCTAGCCCTGCGTTGTCGTGCCTTAGCCTTGTTTCCCCTTACCGTGCCGTTCCTTCCGTTACCCTTGCCTTCCCCTGCTTTCCCTTGCCTTCCTTGCCTTCCGTTACTCTTTGCTTGCCTTCCGTTTATTGCCTAGCCTTGCGTTGTCGTGCAGCAGCCTTGCCTTGCCTCATCGTGCCTTGCCTTGCGTTACCCTTTCCTTGCCTTGCCGTGCATTGCCTAGCCGTGCGTTGCCGTGCCTTAGCCTTGTTTCCCCTTGCCGTGCCGTTCCTTCTGTTACCCTTGCCTTGCCTTGCTTTCCCTTGCCTTCCTTGCCTTCCGTTACCCTTGCTTGCCTTCCGTGCATTGCCTAGCCTTGCGTTGTCGTGCATGCGCCTTCCTCCCCAAACCGTGTCTTGCCTTGCGTTACCCTTTCCTTGCCTTGCCCTGCATTTCCTAGCCCTGTGTTGTCGTGCCTTAGCCTTGTTTCCCCTTACCGTGCCGTTCCTTTCGTTACCCTTGCCTTCCCCTGCTTTCCCTTGCCTTCCTTGCCTTCCGTTACTCTTTGCTTGCCTTCCGTGCATTGCCTAGCCTTGCGTTGTCGTGCCTTAGCCTTGTCTCGCCTGACCGTGCCTTGCCTTGAGTTACCCTTTCCTTGCCTTGCCGTGCATTGCCTAGCCGTGCGTTGTCGTGCATTTGCCTTGTCTTGCCTCACCGTGCTTTGCCTTGCGTTACCCTTTCCTTGCCTTGCCGTGCATTGCCTAGCCCTGCATTGTCGTGCCTTAGCTTTGTTTCCCCTTACCGTGCCGTTCCTTTCGTTGCCCTTGCCTTCCCTTGCTTTCCCTTGCCTTCCTTGCCTTCCGTTACTCTTTGCTTGCCTTCCGTTCATTGCCTAGCCTTGCGTTGTCGTGCCTTAGCCTTGCCTCGCCTGACCGTGCCTTGCCTTGCGTTACCCTTTCCTTGCCTTGCCGTGCATTGCCTAGCCGTGCGTTGTCGTGCATTTGCCTTGCCTTGCCTCACCGTGCCTTGCCTTGCCTTACCCTTTCCTTGCCTGGCCGTGCATTGCCTAGCCGTGCGTTGTCGTGCATTAGCCTTGTCTTGCCTTACCGTGCCTTGCCTTGCGTTACCCTTTCCTTGCCTGGCCGTGCATTGCGTAGCCGTGCGTTGCCGTTCCTTAGCCTTGTTTCCCCTTGCCGTGCCTTGCCTTTTGTTACACTTGCCTTGCCTTGCTTTGCCTTGCCTTCCTTTCCTTCCGTTACTCTTTCCTTGCCTAGCCGTGCACTGCCTAGCCTTGCGTTGTCGTGCATTAGCTTTGACTCCCCAAACCGTGCCTTGCCTTGCGTTACCATTTCCTTGCCTTGCCCTGCATTGCCTAGCCCTGTGTTGTCGTGCCTTAGTCTTGTTTGCCCTTACCGTGCCGTTCCTTCCGTTACCCTTGCCTTTCCCTGCTTTCCCTAGCCTTCCTTGCCTTCCGTGCATTGCCTAGCCTTGCGTTGTCGTGCCTTAGCCTTGCCTCGCCTGACCGTGCCTTGCCTTGCGTTACCCTTTCCTTGCCTTGCCGTGAATTGCCTAGCCGTGCGTTGTCGTGCATCAGCCTTGCCTTGCCTCACCGTGCCTTGCCTTGCGTTACCCTTACCTTGCTTTGCTTTCCCTTACTTTCATTGCCTTCCGTTACTCTTTGCTTTCCTTCCGTGCATTGCCTAGCCTTGCGTTGTCGTGCCTTAGCCTTGCCTCGCCTGACAGTGCCTTGCCTTGCGTTACCCTTTCCTTGCCTTGCCGTGCATTGCCTAGCCATGCGTTGCCGTGCCTTAGCCTTGTTTCCCCTTGCCGTGCCGTTCCTTCCGTTACCCTTGCCTTGCCTTGCTTTCCCTTGCCTTCCTTGCCTTCCGTTACTCTTTGCTTGCCTTCCGTGCATTGCCTAGCCTTGCGTTGTCGTGCCTTAGCCTTGCCTCGCGTAACGGTGCCTTGCCTTGCGTTACCCTTTCCTTCTCTTGCCGTGCATTGCCTAGCCGTGCGTTGCCGTGCCTTAGCCTTGTTTCCCCTTGCCGTGCCGTTCCTTCCGTTACCCTTGCCTTGCCTTGCTTTCCCTTGCCTTCCTTGCCTTCCGTTACTCTTTGCTTGCCTTCCGTGCATTGCCTAGCCTTGCGTTGTCGTGCCTTAGCCTTGCCTCCCCTGACCGTGCCTTGCCTTGCGTTACCCTTTCCTTGCCTTGCCGTGCATAGCCTAGCCGTGCGTTGTCGTGCATCAGCCTTGCCTTGCCTCACCGTGCCTTGCCTTGCGTTACCCTTTCCTTGCCTTGCCGTGCATTGCCTAGCCGTGCGTTGCCGTGCCTTAGCCTTGTTTCCCCTTGCCGTGCCGTTCCTTCTGTTACCCTTGCCTTGCCTTGCTTTCCCTTGCCTTCCTTGCCTTCCGTTACTCTTTGCTTGCCTTCCGTGCATTGCCTAGCCTTGCGTTGTCGTGCATTCGCCTTCCTCCCCAAACCGTGCCTTGCCTTGCGTTACCCTTTCCTTGCCTTGCCCTGCATTGCCTAGCCCTGTGTTGTCGTGCCTTAGCCTTGTTTCCCCTTACCGTGCCGTTCCTTTCGTTACCCTTGCCTTCCCCTGCTTTCCCTTGCCTTCCTTGCCTTCCGTTACTCTTTGCTTGCCTTCCGTGCATTGCCTAGCCTTGCGTTGTCGTGCCTTAGCCTTGCCTCGCCTGACCGTGCCTTGCCTTGAGTTACCCTTTCCTTGCCTTGCCGTGCATTGCCTAGCCGTGCTTTGTCGTGCATTTGCCTTGTGTTGCCTCACGGTGCTTTGCCTTGCGTTACCCTTTCCTTGCCTTGCCGTGCATTGCCTAGACCTGCATTGTCGTGCCTTAGCTTTGTTTCCCCTTACCGTGCCGTTCCTTTCGTTGCCCTTGCCTTCCCTTGCTTTCCCTTGCCTTCCTTGCCTTCCGTTACTCTTTGCTTGCCTTCCGTTCATTGCCTAGCCTTGCGTTGTCGTGCCTTAGCCTTGCCTCGCCTGACCGTGCCTTGCCTTGCGTTACCCTTTCCTTGCCTTGCCGTGCATTGCCTAGCCGTGCGTTGTCGTGCATTTGCCTTGCCTTGCATCACCGTGCCTTGCCTTGCGTTACCCTTTCCTTGCCTGGCCGTGCATTGCGTAGCCGTGCGTTGCCGTTCCTTAGCCTTGTTTCCCCTTGCCGTGCATTGCCTTTTGTTACACTTGCCTTGCCTTGCTTTGCCTTGCCTTCCTTTCCTTCCGTTACTCTTTCCTTGCCTAGCCGTGCACTGCCTAGCCTTGCGTTGTCGTGCATTAGCTTTGCCTCCCCAAACCGTGCCTTGCCTTGCGTTACCATTTCCTTGCCTTGCCCTGCATTGCCTAGCCCTGTGTTGTCGTGCCTTAGTCTTGTTTGCCCTTACCGTGCCGTTCCTTCCGTTACCCTTGCCTTTCTCTGCTTTTCCTAGCCTTCCTTGCCTTCCGTTCCTCTTTGCTTGCCTTCCGTGCATTGCCTAGCCTTGCGTTTTCGTGCCTTAGCCTTGCCTCGCCTGACCGTGCCTTGCCTTGCGTTACCCTTTCCTTGCCTTGCCGTGAATTGCCTAGCCGTGCGTTGTCGTGCATTTGCCTTGCCTTGCCTCACCGTGCCTTGCCTTGCGTTACCCTTTCCTTGCCTGGCCGTGCATTGCTTACCCGTGCGTTGTCGTGCCTTAGCCTTGCCGCGCCTTACCGTGCCTTGCCTTGCGTTACCCTTTCCTTGCCTTGCCGTGCATTGCCTAGCCTTGCGTTGTCGTGCCTTAGCCTTGCCTCGCCTGATCGTGCCCTGCCTTGCGTTACCCTTTCCTTGCCTTGCCGTGCATTGCCTAGCCGTGCGTTGTCGTGCATCAGCCTTGCCTTGCCTCACCGTGCCTTGCCTTGCGTTACCCTTTCCTTGCCTTGCCGTGCATTGCCTAGCCCTGTGTTGTCGTGCCTTAGCCTTGTTTCCCCTTACCGTGCCGTTCCTTTCGTTACCCTTGCCTTCCCCTGCTTTCCTTTGCCTTCCTTGCCTTCCGTTACTCTTTGCTTGCCTTCCGTGCATTGCCTAGCCTTGAGTTGTCGTGCCTTAGCCTTGCCTCGCCTGACCGTGCCTTGCCTTGAGTTACCCTTTCCTTGCCTTGCCGTGCATTGCCTAGCCGTGCGTTGTCGTGCATTTGCCTTGTCTTGCCTCACCGTGCTTTGCCTTGCGTTACCCTTTCCTTGCCTTGCCGTGCATTGCCTAGCCGTGCGTTGTCGTGCATTTGCCTTGTCTTGCCTCACCGTGCTTTGCCTTGCGTTACCCTTTCCTTGCGTTGCCTTGCATTGCCTAGCCCTGCATTGTCGTGCCTTAGCTTTGTTTCCCCTTACCGTGCCGTTCCTTTCGTTGCCCTTGCCTTCCCTTGCTTTCCCTTGCCTTCCTTGCCTTCCGTTACTCTTTGCTTGCCTTCCGTGCATTGCCTAGCCTTGAGTTGTCGTGCCTTAGCCTTGCCTCGCCTGACCGTGCCTTGCCTTGAGTTACCCTTTCCTTGCCTTGCCGTGCATTGCCTAGCCGTGCGTTGTCGTGCATTTGCCTTGTCTTGCCTCACCGTGCTTTGCCTTGCGTTACCCTTTCCTTGCCTTGCCGTGCATTGCCTAGCCCTGCATTGTCGTGCCTTAGCTTTGTTTCCCCTTAGCGTGCCGTTCCTTTCGTTGCCCTTGCCTTCCCTTGCTTTCCCTTGCCTTCCTTGCCTTCCGTTACTCTTTGCTTGCCTTCCGTTCATTGCCTAGCCTTGCGTTGTCGTGCCTTAGCCTTGCCTCGCCTGACCGTGCCTTGCCTTGCGTTACCCTTTCCTTTCCTTGCCGTGCATTGCCTAGCCGTGCGTTGTCGTGCATCAGCCTTGCCTTGCCTCACCGTGCCTTGCCTTGCGTTACCCTTTCCTTGCCTTGCCGTGCATTGCCTAGCCGTGCGTTGCCGTGCCTTAGCCTTGTTTCCCCTTGCCCTGCCGTTCCTTCTGTTACCCTTGCCTTGCCTTGCTTTCCCTTGCCTTCCTTGCCTTCCGTTACTCTTTGCTTGCCTTCCGTGCATTGCCTAGCCTTGCGTTGTCGTGCCTTAGCCTTGCCTCGCCTGACCGTGCCTTGCCTTGAGTTACCCTTTCCTTGCCTTGCCGTGCATTGCCTAGCCGTGCGTTGTCGGGCATTTGCCTTGTCTTGCCTCACCGTGCTTTGCCTTGCGTTACCCTTTCCTTGCCTTGCCCTGCATTGCCTACCCCTGCATTGTCGGGCCTTAGCTTTGTTTCCCCTTACCGTGCCGTTCCTTTCGTTGCCCTTGCCTTCCCTTGCTTTCCCTTGCCTTCCTTGCCTTCCGTTACTCTTTGCTTGCCTTCCGTTCATTGCCTAGCCTTGCGTTGTCGTGCCTTAGCCTTGCCTCGCCTGACCGTGCCTTGCCTTGCGTTACCCTTTCCTTGCCTTGCCGTGCATTGCCTAGCCGTGCGTTGTCGTGCATTTACCTTGCCTTGCCTCACCGTGCCTTGCCTTGCGTTACCCTTTCCTTGCCTGTCCGTGCATTGCCTAGCCGTGCGTTGTCGTGCATTAGCCTTGTGTTGCCTTACCGTGCCTTGCCTTGCGTTACCCTTTCCTAGCCTGGCCGTGCATTGCGTAGCCGTGCGTTGCCGTTCCTTAGCCTTGTTTCCCCTTGCCGTGCCTTGCCTTTTGTTACACTTGCCTTGCCTTGCTTTGCCTTGCCTTCCTTTCCTTCCGTTACTCTTTCCTTGCCTAGCCGTGCACTGCCTAGCCTTGCGTTGTCGTGCATTAGCTTTGCCTCCCCAAACCGTGCCTTGCCTTGCGTTACCATTTCCTTGCCTTGCCCTGCATTGCCTAGCCCTGTGTTGTCGTGCCTTAGTCTTGTTTGCCCTTACCGTGCCGTTCCTTCCGTTACCCTTGCCTTTCCCTGCTTTCCCTAGCCTTCCTTGCCTTCCGTTCCTCTTTGCTTGCCTGCCGTGCATTGCCTAGCCTTGCGTTGTCGTGCCTTAGCCTTGCCTCGCCTGACCGTGCCTTGCCTTGCGTTACCCTTTCCTTGCCTTGCCGTGAATTGCCTAGACGTGCGTTGTCGTGCATCAGCCTTGCCTTGCCTCACCGTGCCTTGCCTTGCGTTACCCTTACCTTGCCTTGCTTTCCCTTCCTTTCATTGCCTTCCGTTACTCTTTGCTTTCCTTCCGTGCATTGCCTAGCCTTGCGTTGTCGTGCCTTAGTCTTGCCTCGCCTGACAGTGCCTTGCCTGGCGTTCCCCTTTCCTTGCCTTGCCGTGCATTGCCTAGCCGTGCGTTGCCGTGCCTTAGCCTTGTTTCCCCTTGCCGTGCCGTTCCTTCCGTTACCCTTGCCTTGCCTTGCTTTCCCTTGCCTTCCTTGCCTTCCGTTACTCTTTGCTTGCCTTCCGTGCATTGCCTAGCCTTGCGTTGTAGTGCCTTAGCCTTGCCTCGCGTAACGGTGCCTTGCCTTGCGTTACCCTTTCCTTTCCTTGCCGTGCATTGGCTAGCCCTGCGTTTTCGTGCCTTAGCCTTGTTTCCCCTTACCGTGCCGTTCCTTCCGTTACCCTTGCCTTCCCCTGCTTTCCCTTGCCTTCCTTGCCTTCCGTTACTCTTTGCTTGCCTTCCGTTTATTGCCTAGCCTTGCGTTGTCGTGCCTTAGCCTTGCCTCGCCTGACCGTGCCTTGCCTTGCGTTACCCTTTCCTTGCCTTGCCGTGCATTGCCTAGCCGTGCGTTGTCGTGCATCAGCCTTGCCTTGCCTCACCGTGCCTTGCCTTGCGTTACCCTTTCCTTGCCTTGAAGTGCATTGCCTAGCCGTGCGTTGCCGTGCCTTAGCCTTGTTTCCCCTTGCCGTGCCGTTCCTTCTGTTACCCTTGCCTTGCCTTGCTTTCCCTTGCCTTCCTTGCCTTCCGTTACTCTTTGCTTGCCTTCCGTGCATTGCCTAGCCTTGCGTTGTCGTGTATTCGCCTTCCTCCCCAAACCGTGCCTTGCCTTGCGTTACCCTTTCCTTGCCTTGCCCTGCATTGCCTAGCCCTGTGTTGTCGTGCCTTAGCCTTGTTTCCCCTTACCGTGCCGTTCCTTTCGTTACCCTTGCCTTCCCCTGCTTTCCCTTGCCTTCCTTGCCTTCCGTTACTCTTTGCTTGCCTTCCGTGCATTGCCTAGCCTTGCGTTGTCGTGCCTTAGCCTTTCCTCGCCTGACCGTGCCTTGCCTTGCGTTACCCTTTCCTTGCCTTGCCGTGCATTGCCTAGCCGTGCGTTGTCGTGCATTTGCGTTGTCTTGCCTCACCGTGCTTTGCCTTGCGTTACCCTTTCCTTGCCTTGCCGTGCATTGCCTAGCCCTGCATTGTCGTGCCTTAGCTTTGTTTCCCATTACCGTGCCGTTCCTTTCGTTGCCCTTGCCTTCCCTTGCTTTCCCTTGCCTTCCTTGACTTCCGTTACTCTTTGCTTGCCTTCCGATCATTGCCTAGCCTTGCGTTGTCGTGCCTTAGCCTTGCCTCGCCTGACCGTGCCTTGCCTTGCGTTACCCTTTCCTTGCCTTGCCGTGAATTGCCTAGCCGTGCGTTGTCGTGCATTTGCCTTGCCTTGCCTCACCGTGCCTTGCCTTGCGTTACCCTTTCCTTGCCTGTCCGTGCATTGCCTAGCCGTGCGTTGTCGTGCATTAGCCTTGTCTTGCCTTACCGTGCCTTGCCTTGCGTTACCCTTTCCTTGCCTGGCCGTGCATTGCGTAGCCGTGCGTTGCCGTTCCTTAGCCTTATTTTCCCTTGCCGTGACTTGCCTTTTGTACACTTGCCTTGCCTTGCTTTGCCTTGCCTTCCTTTCCTTCCGTTACTCTTTCCTTGCCTAGCCGTGCACTGCCTAGCCTTGCGTTGTCGTGCATTAGCTTTGCCTCCCCAAACCGTGCCTTGCCTTGCGTTACCATTTCCTTGCCTTGCCCTGCATTGCCTAGCCCTGTGTTGTCGTACCTTAGTCTTGTTTGCCCTTACCGTGCCGTTCCTTCCGTTACCCTTGCCTTTCCCTGCTTTCCCTAGCCTTCCTTGCCTTCCGTTCCTCTTTGCTTGCCTTCCGTGCATTGCCTAGCCTTGAGTTGTCGTGCCTTAGCCTTGCCTCGCCTGACCGTGCCTTGCCTTGAGTTACCCTTTCCTTGCCTTGCCGTGCATTGCCTAGCCGTGCGTTGCCGTGCATCAGCCTTGCCTAGCCTCACCGTGCCTTGCCTTGCGTTACCCTTACCTTGCCTTGGTTTCCCTTCCATTCATTGCCTTCCGTTACTCTTTGCTTTCCTTCCGTGCATTGCCTAGCCTTGCGTTGTCGTGCCTTAGCCTTGCCTCGCCTGAAGTGCCTTGCCTTGCGTTACCCTTTCCTTGCCTTGCCGTGCATTGCCTAGCCGTGCGTTGCCGTGCCTTAGCCTTGTTTCCCCTTGCCGTGCCGTTCCTTCCGTTACCTTTGCCTTGCCTTGCTTTCCCTTGCCTTCCTTGCCTTCCGTTACGCTTTGCTTGCCTTCCGTTTATTGCCTAGCCTTGCGTTGTCGTGCCTTAGCCTTGCCTCGCCTGACCGTGCCTTGCCTTGCGTTACCCTTTCCTTGCCTTGCCGTGCATTGCCTAGCCGTGCGTTGTCGTGCATCAGCCTTGCCTTGCCTCACCGTGCCTTGCCTTGCGTTACCCTTTCCTTGCCTTGCCGTGCATTGCCTAGCCGTGCGTTGCCGTGCCTTAGCCTTGTTTCCCCTTGCCGTGCCGTTCCTTCTGTTACCCTTGCCTTGCCTTGCTTTCCCTTGCCTTCCTTGCCTTCCGTTACTCTTTGCTTGCCTTCTGTGCATTGCCTAGCCTTGCGTTGTCGTGCATTCGCCTTCCTCCCCAAACCGTGCCTTGCCTTGCGTTACCCTTTCCTTGCCTTGCCCTGCATTGCCTAGCCCTGTGTTGTCGTGCCTTAGCCTTGTTTCCCCTTACCGTGCCGTTCCTTTCGTTACCTTTGCCTTCCCCTGCTTTCTCTTGCCTTCCTTGCCTTCCGTTACTCTTTGCTCGCCTTCCGTGCATTGCCTAGCCTTGCGTTGTCGTGCCTTAGCCTTTCCTCGCCTGACCGTGCCTTGCCTTGGGTTACCCTTTCCTTGCCTTGCCGTGCATTGCCTAGCCGTGCGTTGTCGTGCATTTGCCTTGTCTTGCCTCACCTTGCTTTGCCTTGCGTTACCCTTTCCTTGCCTTGCCGTGCATTGCCTAGCCCTGCATTGTCGTGCCTTAGCTTTGTTTCCCCGTTCCGTGCCGTTCCTTTCGTTGCCCTTGCCTTCCCTTGCTTTCCCTTGCCTTCCTTGCCTTCCGTTACTCTTTGCTTGCCTTCCGTTCATTGCCTAGCCTTGCGTTGTCGTGCCTTAGCCTTGCCTCGCCTGACCGTGCCTTGCTTTGCGTTACCCTTTCCTTGCCTTGCCGTGCATTGCCTAGCCGTGCGTTGTCGTGCATTTGCCTTGCCTTGCCTCACCGTGCCTTGCCTTGCGTTACCCTTTCCTTGCCTGGCCGTGCATTGCCTAGCCGTGCGTTGTCGTGCATTAGCCTAGTGTTGCCTTACCGTGCCTTGCCTTGCGTTACCCTTTCCTTGCCTGGCCGTGCATTGCGTAGCCGTGCGTTGCCGTTCCTTAGCCTTGTTTCCCCTTGCCGTGCCTTGCCTTTTGTTACACTTGCCTTGCCTTGCTTTGCCTTGCCTTCCTTTCCTTCCGTTACTCTTTCCTTGCCTAGCCGTGCACTGCCTAGCCTTGCGTTGTCGTGCATTAGCTTTGCCTCCCCAAACCGTGCCTTGCCTTGCGTTACCATTTCCTTGCCTTGCCCTGCATTGCCTAGCCCTGTGTTGTCGTGCCTTAGTCTTGTTTGCCCTTACCGTGCCGTTCCTTCCGTTACCCTTGACTTTCCCTGCTTTCCCTAGCCTTCCTTGCCTTCCGTGCATTGCCTAGCCTTGCGTTGTCGTGCCTTAGCCTTGCCTCGCCTGACCGTGCCTTGCCTTGCGTTACCCTTTCCTTGCCTTGCCGTGAATTGCCTAGCCGTGCGTTGTCGTGCATCAGCCTTGCCTTGCCTCACCGTGCCTTGCCTTGCGTTACCCTTACCTTGCTTTGCTTTCGCTTACTTTCATTGCCTTCCATTACTCTTTGCTTTCCTTCCGTGCATTGCCTAGCCTTGCGTTGTCGTGCCTTAGCCTTGCCTCGCCTGACAGTGCCTTGCCTTGCGTTACCCTTTCCTTGCCTTGCCCTGCATTGCCTAGCCCTGTGTTGTCGTGCCTTAGCCTTGTTTCCCCTTACCGTGCCGTTCCTTTCGTTACCCTTGCCTTCCCCTGCTTTCCCTTGCCTTCCTTGCCTTCCGTTACTCTGTGCTTGCCTTCCGTTCATTGCCTAGCCTTGCGTTGTCGTGCCTTAGCCTTGCCTCGCCTGACCGTGCCTTGCCTTGCGTTACCCTTTCCTTGCCTTGCCGTGCATTGCCTAGCCGTGCGTTGTCGTGCATTTGCCTTGCCTTGCCTCACCGTGCCTTGCCTTGCGTTACCCTTTCCTTGCCTGGCCGTGCATTGCCTAGCCGTGCGTTGTCGTGCATTAGCCTTGTCTTGCCTTACCGTGCCTTGCCTTGCGTTACCCTTTCCTTGCCTGGCCGTGCATTGCGTAGCCGTGCGTTGCCGTTCCTTAGCCTTGTTTCCCCTTGCCGTGCCTTGCCTTTTGTTACACTTGCCTTGCCTTGCTTTGCCTTGCCTTCCTTTCCTTCCGTTACTCTTTCCTTGCCTAGCCGTGCACTGCCTAGCCTTGCGTTGTCGTGCATTAGCTTTGCCTCCCCAAACCGTGCCTTGCCTTGCGTTACCATTTCCTTGCCTTACCCTGCATTGCCTAGCCCTGTGTTGTCGTGCCTTAGTCTTGTTTGCCCTTACCGTGCCGTTCCTTCCGTTACCCTTGCCTTTCCCTGCTTTCCCTAGCCTTCCTTGCCTTCCGTGCATTGCCTAGCCTTGCGTTGTCGTGCATTAGCCTTGCCTCGCCTGACCGTGCCTTGCCTTGCGTTACCCTTTCCTTGCCTTGCCGTGAATTGCCTAGCCGTGCGTTGTCGTGCATCAGCCTTGCCTTGCCTCACCGTGCCTTGCCTTGCGTTACCCTTACCTTGCCTTGCTTTCCCTTCCTTTCATTGCCTTCCGTTACTCTTTGCTTTCCTTCCGTGCATTGCCTAGCCGTGCGTTGCCGTTCCTTAGCCTTGTTTCCCCTTGCCGTGCCGTTCCTTCCGTTACCCTTGCCTTGTCTTGCTTTCCCTTGCCTTCCGTTACTCTTTGCTTGCCTTCCGTGCATTGCCTAGCCTTGCGTTGTCGTGCCTTAGCCTTGCCTCGCGTAACGGTGCCTTGCCTTGCGTTACCCTTTCCTTTCCTTGCCGTGCATTGGCTAGCCCTGCGTTGTCGTGCATCAGCCTTGCCTTGCCTCATCGTGCCTTGCCTTGCGTTACCCTTTCCTTGCCTTGCCGTGCATTGCCTAGCCGTGCGTTGCCGTGCCTTAGCCTTGTTTCCCCTTGCCGTGCCGTTCCTTCTGTTACCCTTGCCTTGCCTTGCTTTCCCTTGCCTTCCTTGCCTTCCGTTACTCTTTGCTTGCCTTCCGTGCATTGCCTAGCCTTGCGTTGTCGTGCATGCGCCTTCCTCCCCAAACCGTGCCTTGCCTTGCGTTACCCTTTCCTTGCCTTGCCCTGCATTTCCTAGCCCTGTGTTGTCGTGCCTTAGCCTTGTTTCCCCTTACCGTGCCGTTCCTTTCGTTACCCTTGCCTTCCCCTGCTTTCCCTTGCCTTCCTTGCCTTCCGTTACTCTTTGCTTGCCTTCCGTGCATTGCCTAGCCTTGCGTTGTCGTGCCTTAGCCTTGCCTCGCCTGACCGTGCCTTGCCTTGAGTTACCCTTTCCTTGCCTTGCCGTGCATTGCCTAGCCGTGCGTTGTTGTGCATTTGCCTTGTCTTGCCTCACCGTGCTTTGCCTTGCGTTACCCTTTCCTTGCCTTGCCGTGCATTGCCTAGCCCTGCATTGTCGTGCCTTAGCTTTGTTTCCCCTTACCGTGCCGTTCCTTTCGTTGCCCTTGCCTTCCCTTGCTTTCCCTTGCCTTCCTTGCCTTCCGTTACTCTTTGCTTGCCTTCCGTTCATTGCCTAGCCTTGCGTTGTCGTGCCTTAGCCTTGCCTCGCCTGACCGTGCCTTGCCTTGCGTTACCCTTTCCTTGCCTTGCCGTGCATTGCCTAGCCGTGCGTTGTCGTGCATTTGCCTTGCCTTGCCTCAACGTGCCTTGCCTTGCGTTACCCTTTCCTTGCCTGTCCGTGCATTGCCTAGCCGTGCGTTGTCGTGCATTAGCCTTGTCTTGCCTGACCGTGCCTTGCCTTGCGTTACCCTTTCCTTGCCTGGCCGTGCATTGCGTAGCCGTGCGTTGCCGTTCCTTAGCCTTATTTCCCCTTGCCGTGACTTGCCTTTTGTTACACTTGCCTTGCCTTGCCTTCCTTTCCTTCCGTTACTCTTTCCTTGCCTAGCCGTGCACTGCCTAGCCTTGCGTTGTCGTGCATTAGCTTTGCCTCCCCAAACCGTGCCTTGCCTTGCGTTACCATTTCCTTGCCTTGCCCTGCATTGCCTAGCCCTGTGTTGTCGTACCTTAGTCTTGTTTGCCCTTACCGTGCCGTTCCTTCCGTTACCCTTGCCTTTCCCTGCTTTCCCTAGCCTTCCTTGCCTTCCGTTCCTCTTTGCTTGCCTTCCGTGCATTGCCTAGCCTTCCGTTGTCGTGCCTTAGCCTTGCCTCGCCTGACCGTGCCTTGCCTTGCGTTACCCTTTCCTTGCCTTGCCGTGAATTGCCTAGCCGTGCGTTGCCGTGCATCAGCCTTGCCTAGCCTCACCGTGCCTTGCCTTGCGTTACCCTTACCTTGCCTTGGTTTCCCTTCCTTTCATTGCCTTCCGTTACTCTTTGCTTTCCTTCCGTGCATTGCCTAGCCTTGCGTTGTCGTGCCTTAGCCTTGCCTCGCCTGAAGTGCCTTGCCTTGCGTTACCCTTTCCTTGCCTTGCTGTGCATTGCCTAGCCGTGCGTTGCCGTGCCTTAGCCTTGTTTCCCCTTGCCGTGCCGTTCCTTCCGTTACCTTTGCCTTGCCTTGCTTTCCCTTGCCTTCCTTGCCTTCCGTTACGCTTTGCTTGCCTTCCGTTTATTGCCTAGCCTTGCGTTGTCGTGCCTTAGCCTTGCCTCGCATGACCGTGCCTTGCCTTGCGTTACCCTTTCCTTGCCTTGCCGTGCATTGCCTAGCCGTGCGTTGTCGTGCATCAGC
The DNA here is from genome assembly GCF_037893015.1 of Macrotis lagotis. Lineage (NCBI taxonomy): Eukaryota > Metazoa > Chordata > Mammalia > Peramelemorphia > Peramelidae > Macrotis > Macrotis lagotis. The sequence goes on along the minus strand of NW_027422144.1, from coordinate 125,227 downwards.
CTTGCCTTGCCTCACCGTGCCTTGCCTTGCGTTACCCTTTCCTTGCCTTGCCGTGCATTGCCTAGCCGTGCGTTGCCGTGCCTTAGCCTTGTTTCCCCTTGCCGTGCCGTTCCTTCTGTTACCCTTGCCTTGCCTTGCTTTCCCTTGCCTTCCTTGCCTTCCGTTACTCTTTGCTTGCCTTCTGTGCATTGCCTAGCCTTGCGTTGTCGTGCATTCGCCTTCCTCCCCAAACCGTGCCTTGCCTTGCGTTACCCTTTCCTTGCCTTGCCCTGCATTGCCTAGCCCTGTGTTGTCGTGCCTTAGCCTTGTTTCCCCTTACCGTGCCGTTCCTTTCGTTACCTTTGCCTTCCCCTGCTTTCTCTTGCCTTCCTTGCCTTCCGTTACTCTTTGCTCGCCTTCCGTGCATTGCCTAGCCTTGCGTTGTCGTGCCTTAGCCTTTCCTCGCCTGACCGTGCCTTGCCTTGGGTTACCCTTTCCTTGCCTTGCCGTGCATTGCCTAGCCGTGCGTTGTCGTGCATTTGCCTTGTCTTGCCTCACCGTGCTTTGCCTTGCGTTACCCTTTCCTTGCCTTGCCGTGCATTGCCTAGCCCTGCATTGTCGTGCCTTAGCTTTGTTTCCCCGTACTGTGCCGTTCCTTTCGTTGCCCTTGCCTTCCCTTGCTTTCCCTTGCCTTCCTTGCCTTCCGTTACTCTTTGCTTGCCTTCCGTTCATTGCCTAGCCTTGCGTTGTCGTGCCTTAGCCTTGCCTCGCCTGACCGTGCCTTGCTTTGCGTTACCCTTTCCTTGCCTTGCCGTGCATTGCCTAGCCGTGCGTTGTCGTGCATTTGCCTTGCCTTGCCTCACCGTGCCTTGCCTTGCGTTACCCTTTCCTTGCCTGGCCGTGCATTGCCTAGCCGTGCGTTGTCGTGCATTAGCCTAGTGTTGCCTTACCGTGCCTTGCCTTTTGTTACACTTGCCTTGCCTTGCTTTGCCTTGCCTTCCTTTCCTTCCGTTACTCTTTCCTTGCCTAGCCGTGCACTGCCTAGCCTTGCGTTGTCGTGCATTAGCTTTGCCTCCCCAAACCGTGCCTTGCCTTGCGTTACCATTTCCTTGCCTTGCCCTGCATTGCCTAGCCCTGTGTTGTCGTGCCTTAGTCTTGTTTGCCCTTACCGTGCCGTTCCTTCCGTTACCCTTGACTTTCCCTGCTTTCCCTAGCCGTCCTTGCCTTCCGTGCATTGCCTAGCCTTGCGTTGTCGTGCCTTAGCCTTGCCTCGCCTGACCGTGCCTTGCCTTGCGTTACCCTTTCCTTGCCTTGCCGTGAATTGCCTAGCCGTGCGTTGTCGTGCATCAGCCTTGCCTTGCCTCACCGTGCCTTGCCTTGCGTTACCCTTACCTTGCTTTGCTTTCGCTTACTTTCATTGCCTTCCATTACTCTTTGCTTTCCTTCCGTGCATTGCCTAGCCTTGCGTTGTCGTGCCTTAGCCTTGCCTCGCCTGACAGTGCCTTGCCTTGCGTTACCCTTTCCTTGCCTTGCCCTGCATTGCCTAGCCCTGTGTTGTCGTGCCTTAGCCTTGTTTCCCCTTACCGTGCCGTTCCTTTCGTTACCCTTGCCTTCCCCTGCTTTCCCTTGCCTTCCTTGCCTTCCGTTACTCTTTGCTTGCCTTCCGTTCATTGCCTAGCCTTGCGTTGTCGTGCCTTAGCCTTGCCTCGCCTGACCGTGCCTTGCCTTGCGTTACCCTTTCCTTGCCTTGCCGTGCATTGCCTAGCCGTGCGTTGTCGTGCATTTGCCTTGCCTTGCCTCACCGTGCCTTGCCTTGCGTTACCCTTTCCTTGCCTGGCCGTGCATTGCCTAGCCGTGCGTTGTCGTGCATTAGCCTTGTCTTGCCTTACCGTGCCTTGCCTTGCGTTACCCTTTCCTTGCCTGGCCGTGCATTGCGTAGCCGTGCGTTGCCGTTCCTTAGCCTTGTTTCCCCTTGCCGTGCCTTGCCTTTTGTTACACTTGCCTTGCCTTGCTTTGCCTTGCCTTCCTTTCCTTCCGTTACTCTATCCTTGCCTAGCCGTGCACTGCCTAGCCTTGCGTTGTCGTGCATTAGCTTTGCCTCCCCAAACCATGCCTTGCCTTGCGTTACCATTTCCTTGCCTTACCCTGCATTGCCTAGCCCTGTGTTGTCGTGCCTTAGTCTTGTTTGCCCTTACCGTGCCGTTCCTTCCGTTACCCTTGCCTTTCCCTGCTTTCCCTAGCCTTCCTTGCCTTCCGTGCATTGCCTAGCCTTGCGTTGTCGTGCCTTAGCCTTGCCTCGCCTGACCGTGCCTTGCCTTGCGTTACCCTTTCCTTGCCTTGCCGTGAATTGCCTAGCCGTGCGTTGTCGTGCATCAGCCTTGCCTTGCCTCACCGTGCCTTGCCTTGCGTTACCCTTACCTTGCCTTGCTTTCCCTTCCTTTCATTGCCTTCCGTTACTCTTTGCTTTCCTTCCGTGCATTGCCTAGCCGTGCGTTGCCGTTCCTTAGCCTTGTTTCCCCTTGCCGTGCCGTTCTTTCCGTTACCCTTGCCTTGCCTTGCTTTCCCTTGCCTTCCGTTACTCTTTGCTTGCCTTCCGTGCATTGCCTAGCCTTGCGTTGTCGTGCCTTAGCCTTGCCTCGCGTAACGGTGCCTTGCCTTGCGTTACCCTTTCCTTTCCTTGCCGTGCATTGGCTAGCCCTGCGTTGTCGTGCATCAGCCTTGCCTTGCCTCATCGTGCCTTGCCTTGCGTTACCCTTTCCTTGCCTTGCCGTGCATTGCCTAGCCGTGCGTTGCCGTGCCTTAGCCTTGTTTCCCCTTGCCTTGCCGTTCCTTCTGTTACCCTTGCCTTGCCTTGCTTTCCCTTGCCTTCCTTGCCTTCCGTTACTCTTTGCTTGCCTTCCGTGCATTGCCTAGCCTTGCGTTGTCGTGCATGCGCCTTCCTCCCCAAACCGTGCCTTGCCTTGCGTTACCCTTTCCTTGCCTTGCCCTGCATTTCCTAGCCCTGTGTTGTCGTGCCTTAGCCTTGTTTCCCCTTACCGTGCCGTTCCTTTCGTTACCCTTGCCTTCCCCTGCTTTCCCTTGCCTTCCTTGCCTTCCGTTACTCTTTGCTTGCCTTCCGTGCATTGCCTAGCCTTGCGTTGTCGTGCCTTAGCCTTGCCTCGCCTGACCGTGCCTTGCCTTGAGTTACCCTTTCCTTGCCTTGCCGTGCATTGCCTAGCCGTGCGTTGTTGTGTATTTGCCTTGTCTTGCCTCACCGTGCTTTGCCTTGCGTTACCCTTTCCTTGCCTTGCCGTGCATTGCCTAGCCCTGCATTGTCGTGCCTTAGCTTTGTTTCCCCTTACCGTGCCGTTCCTTTCGTTGCCCTTGCCTTCCCTTGCTTTCCCTTGCCTTCCTTGCCTTCCGTTACTCTTTGCTTGCCTTCCGTTCATTGCCTAGCCTTGCGTTGTCGTGCATTAGCCTTGCCTCGCCTGACCGTGCCTTGCCTTGCGTTACCCTTTCCTTGCCTTGCCGTGCATTGCCTAGCCGTGCGTTGTCGTGCATTTGCCTTGCCTTGCCTCAACGTGCCTTGCCTTGCGTTACCCTTTCCTTGCCTGGCCGTGCATTGCCTAGCCGTGCGTTGTCGTGCATTAGCCTTGTCTTGCCTTACCGTGCCTTGCCTTGCGTTACCCTTTCCTTGCCTGGCCGTGCATTGCGTAGCCGTGCGTTGCCGTTCCTTAGCCTTGTTTCCCCTTGCCGTGCCTTACCTTTTGTTACACTTGCCTTGCCTTGCTTTGCCTTGCCTTCCTTTCCTTCCGTTACTCTTTCCTTGCCTAGCCGTGCACTGCCTAGCCTTGCGTTGTCGTGCATTAGCTTTGCCTCCCCAAACCGTGCCTTGCCTTGCGTTACCATTTCCTTGCCTTGCCCTGCATTGCCTAGCCCTGTGTTGTCGTGCCTTAGTCTTGTTTGCCCTTACCGTGCCGTTCCTTGCGTTACCCTTGCCTTTCCCTGCTTTCCCTAGCCTTCCTTGACTTCCGTGCATTGCCTAGCCTTGCGTTGTCGTGCCTTAGCCTTGCCTCGCCTGATCGTGCCCTGCCTTGCTTTACCCTTTCCTTGCCTTGCCGTGCATTGCCTAGCCGTGCGTTGTCGTGCATCAGCCTTGCCTTGCCTCACCGTGCCTTGCCTTGCGTTACCCTTTCCTTGCCTTGCCGTGCATTGCCTAGCCCTGTGTTGTCGTGCCTTAGCCTTGTTTCCCCTTACCGTGCCGTTCCTTTCGTTACCCTTGCCTTCCCCTGCTTTCCTTTGCCTTCCTTGCCTTCCGTTACTCTTTGCTTGCCTTCCGTGCATTGCCTAGCCTTGAGTTGTCGTGCCTTAGCCTTGCCTCGCCTGACCGTGCCTTGCCTTGAGTTACCCTTTCCTTGCCTTGCCGTGCATTGCCTAGCCGTGCGTTGTCGTGCATCAGCCTTGCCTTGCCTCACCGTGCCTTGCTTTGCGTTACCCTTACCTTGCCTTGCTTTCCCTTCCTTTCATTGCCTTCCGTTACTCTTTGCTTTCCTTCCGTGCATTGCCTAGCCGTGCGTTGCCGTGCCTTAGCCTTGTTTCCCCTTGCCGTGCCGTTCCTTCCGTTACCCTTGCCTTGCCTTGCTTTCCCTTGCCTTCCTTGCCTTCCGTTACTCTTTGCTTGCCTTCCGTGCATTGCCTAGCCTTGCGTTGTCGTGCCTTAGCCTTGCCTCGCGTAACGGTGCCTTGCCTTGCGTTACCCTTTCCTTTCCTTGCCGTGCATTGGCTAGCCCTGCGTTGTCGTGCCTTAGCCTTGTTTCCCCTTACCGTGCCGTTCCTTCCGTTACCCTTGCCTTCCCCTGCTTTCCCTTGCCTTCCTTGCCTTCCGTTACTCTTTGCTTGCCTTCCTTTCCTTCCGTTACTCTTTCCTTGCCTAGCCGTGCGTTGTCGTGCATTAGCCTTGCCTCGCCTGACCGTGCCGTGCCTTGCGTTACCCTTTCCTTGCCTTGCCGTGCATAGCCTAGCCGTGCGTTGTCGTGCATCAGCCTTGCCTTGCCTCACCGTGCCTTGCCTTGCGTTACCCTTTCCTTCCCTTGCCGTGCATTGCCTAGCCGTGCGTTGCCGTGCCTTAGCCTTGTTTCCCCTTGCCGTGCCGTTCCTTCCGTTACACTTGCCTTCCCCTGCTTTCCCTTGCCTTCCTTGCCTTCCGTTCCTCTTTGCTTGCCTTCCGTGCATTGCCTAGCCTTGCGTTGTCGTGCCTTAGCCTTGCCTCGCGTAACGGTGCCTTGCCTTGCGTTACCCTTTCCTTGCCTTGCCGTGCATTGCCTAGCCTTGCGTTGTCGTGCCTTAGCCTTGCCTCGCGTGACAGTGCCTTGCCTTGCGTTACCCTTTCCTTGCCTTGCCGTGCATTGCCTAGCCATGCGTTGCGGTGCCTTAGCCTTGTTTCCCCTTGCCGTGCCGTTCGTTCCGTTACCCTTGCCTTGCCTTGCTTTCCCTTGCCTTCCTTGCCTTCCGTTACTCTTTGCTTGCCTTCCGTGCATTGCCTAGCCTTGCGTTGTCGTGCCTTAGCCTTGCCTCGCCTGACCGTGCCTTGCCTTGCGTTACCCTTTCCTTGCCTTGCCGTGCATTGCCTAGCCGTGCGTTGTCGTGCATTTGCCTTTCCTTGCCTCACCGTGCCTTGCCTTGCGTTACCCTTTCCTTGCCTGGCCGTGCATTGCCTAGCCGTGCGTTGTCGTGCATTAGCCTTGTCTTGCCTTACCGTGCCTTGCCTTGCCTTACCCTTTCCTTGCCTGGCCGTGCATTGCGTAGCCGTGCGTTGCCGTTCCTTAGCCTTGTTTCCCCTTGCCGTGCCTTGCCTTTTGTTACACTTGCCTTGCCTTGCTTTGCCTTGCCTTCCTTTCCTTCCGTTACTCTTTCCTTGCCTAGCCGTGCACTGCCTAGCCTTGCGTTGTCGTGCATTAGCTTTGCCTCCCCAAACCGTGCCTTGCCTTGCGTTACCATTTCCTTGCCTTGCCCTGCATTGCCTAGCCCTGTGTTGTCGTGCCTTAGTCTTGTTTGCCCTTACCGTGCCGTTCCTTCCGTTACCCTTGCCTTTCCCTGCTTTCCCTAGCCTTCCTTGCCTTCCGTGCATTGCCTAGCCTTGCGTTGTCGTGCCTTAGCCTTGCCTCGCCTGACCGTGCCTTGCCTTGCGTTACCCTTTCCTTGCCTTGCCGTGAATTGCCTAGCCGTGCGTTGTCGTGCATCAGCCTTGCCTTGCCTCACCGTGCCTTGCCTTGCGTTACCCTTACCTTGCCTTGCTTTCCCTTCCTTTCATTGCCTTCCTTTACTCTTTGCTTTCCTTCCGTGCATTGCCTAGCCGTGCGTTGCCGTGCCTTAGCCTTGTTTCCCCTTGCCGTGCCGTTCCTTCCGTTACCCTTGCCTTGCCTTGCTTTCCCTTGCCTTCCTTGCCTTCCGTTACTCTTTGCTTGCCTTCCGTGCATTGCCTAGCCTTGCGTTGCCGTGCCTTAGCCTTGCCTCGCGTAACGGTGCCTTGCCTTGCGTTACCCTTTCCTTTCCTTGCCGTGCATTGGCTAGCCCTGCGTTGTCGTGCCTTAGCCTTGTTTCCCCTTACCGTGCCGTTCCTTCCGTTACCCTTGCCTTCCCCTGCTTTCCCTTGCCTTCCTTGCCTTCCGTTACTCTTTGCTTGCCTTCCGTTTATTGCCTAGCCTTGCGTTGTCGTGCCTTAGCCTTGCCGCGCCTTACCGTGCCTTGCCTTGCGTTACCCTTTCCTTGCCTTACCGTGCATTGCCTAGCCTTGCATTGTCGTGCCTTAGCCTTGCCTCGCCTGACCGTGCCTTGCCTTGCGTTACCCTTTCCTTGCCTTGCCGTGCATTGCCTAGCCGTGCGTTGTCGTGCATTTGCCTTGTCTTGCCTCACCGTGCTTTGCCTTGCGTTACCCTTTCCTTGCCTTGCCGTGCATTGGCTAGCCCTGCATTGTCGTGCCTTAGCTTTGTTTCCCCTTACCGTGCCGTTCCTTTCGTTGCCCTTGCCTTCCCTTGCTTTCCCTTGCCTTCCTTGCATTCCGTTACTCTTTGCTTGCCTTCCGTTCATTGCCTAGCCTTGCGTTGTCGTGCCTTAGCCTTGCCTCGCCTGACCGTGCCTTGCCTTGCGTTACCCTTTCCTTGCCTTGCCGTGCATTGCCTAGCCGTGCGTTGTCGTGCATTTGCCTTGCCTTGCCTCACCGTGCCTTGCCCTGCGTTACCCTTTCCTTGTCTGGCCGTGCATTGCCTAGCCGTGCGTTGTCGTGCATTAGCCTTGTCTTGCCTTACCGTGCCTTGCCTTGCGTTACCCTTTCCTTGCCTGGCCGTGCATTGCGTAGCCGTGCGTTGCCGTTCCTTAGCCTTGTTTCCCCTTGCCGTTCCTTGCCTTTTGTTACACTTGCCTTGCCTTGCTTTGCCTTGCCTTCCTTTCCTTCCGTTACTCTTTCCTTGCCTAGCCGTGCACTGCCTAGCCTTGCGTTGTCGTGCATTAGCTTTGCCTCCCCAAACCGTGCCTTGCCTTGCGTTACCATTTCCTTGCCTTGCCCTGCATTGCCTAGCCCTGTGTTGTCGTGCCTTAGTCTTGTTTGCCCTTACCGTGCCGTTCCTTCCGTTACCCTTGCCTTTCCCTGCTTTCCCTAGCCTTCCTTGCCTTCCGTGCATTGCCTAGCCTTGCGTTGTCGTGCCTTAGCCTTGCCTCGCCTGACCGTGCCTTGCCTTGCGTTACCCTTTCCTTGCCTTGCCGTGAATTGCCTAGCCGTGCGTTGTCGTGCATCAGCCTTGCCTTGCCTCACCGTGCCTTGCCTTGCGTTACCCTTAACTTGCTTTGCTTTCCCTTACTTTCATTGCCTTCCGTTACTCTTTGCTTTCCTTCCGTGCATTGCCTAGCCTTGCGTTGTCGTGCCTTAGCCTTGCCTCGCCTGAAGTGCCTTGCCTTGCGTTACCCTTTCCTTGCCTTGCCGTGCATTGCCTAGCCGTGCGTTGCCGTGCCTTAGCCTTGTTTCCCCTTGCCGTGCCGTTCCTTCCGTTACCCTTGCCTTGCCTTGCTTTCCCTTGCCTTCCTTGCCTTCCGTTACTCTTTGCTTGCCTTCCGTGCATTTCCAAGCGTTGCGTTGTCGTGCCTTAGCCTTGCCTCGCGTAACGGTGCTTCCCTTGCGTTACTCTTTCCTTTCCTTGCCGTGCATTGGCTAGCCATGCGTTGTCGTGCCTTAGCCTTGTTTCCCCTTACCGTGCCGTTCCTTCCGTTACCCTTGCCTTCCCCTGCTTTCCCTTGCCTTCCTTGCCTTCCGTTACTCTTTGCTTGCCTTCCGTGCATTGCCTAGCCTTGAGTTGTCGTGCCTTAGCCTTGCCTCGCCTGACCGTGCCTTGCCTTGCGTTACCCTTTCCTTGCCTTGCCGTGCATAGCCTAGCCGTGCGTTGTCGTGCATCAGCCTTGCCTTGCCTCACCGTGCCTTGCCTTGCGTTACCCTTTCCTTCCCTTGCCGTGCATTGCCTAGCCGTGCGTTGCCGTGCCTTAGCCTTGTTTCCCCTTGCCGTGCCGTTCCTTCAGTTACCCTTGCCTTGCCTTGCTTTCCCTTGCCTTCCTTGCCTTCCGTTACTCTTTGCTTGCCTTCCGTGCATTGCCTAGCCTTGCGTTGTCGTGCATTCGCCTTCCTCCCCAAACCGTGCCTTGCCTTGCGTTACCCTTTCCTTTCCTTGCCGTGCATTGCCTAGCCCTGCATTGTCGTGCCTTAGCTTTGTTTCCCCTTACCGTGCCGTTCCTTTCGTTGCCCTTGCCTTCCCTTGCTTTCCCTTGCCTTCCTTGCCTTCCGTTACTCTTTGCTTGCCTTCCGTTCATTGCCTAGCCTTGCGTTGTCGTGCCTTAGCCTTGCCTCGCCTGACCGTGCCTTGCCTTGCGTTACCCTTTCCTTGCCTTGCCGTGCATTGCCTAGCCGTGCGTTGTCGTGCATTTGCCTTGCCTTGCCTCACCGTGCCTTGCCTTGCGTTACCCTTTCCTTGCCTGGCCGTGCATTGCCTAGCCGTGCGTTGTCGTGCATTAGCCTTGTCTTGCCTTACCGTGCCTTGCCTTGCGTTACCCTTTCCTTGCCTGGCCGTGCATTGCGTAGCCGTGCGTTGCCGTTCCTTAGCCTTGTTTCCCCTTGCCGTGCCTTGCCTTTTGTTACACTTGCCTTGCCTTGCTTTGCCTTGCCTTCCTTTCCTTTCGTTACTCTTTCCTTGCCTACCCGTGCACTGCCTAGCCTTGCGTTGTCGTGCATTAGCTTTGCCTCCCCAAACCGTGCCTTGCCTTGCGTTACCATTTCCTTGCCTTGCCCTGCATTGCCTAGCCCTGTGTTGTCGTGCCTTAGTCTTGTTTGCCCTTACCGTGCCGTTCCTTCCGTTACCCTTGCCTTTCCCTGCTTTCCCTAGCCTTCCTTGCCTTCCGTGCATTGCCTAGCCTTGCGTTGTCGTGCCTTAGCCTTGCCTCGCCTGACCGTGCCTTGCCTTGCGTTACCCTTTCCTTGCCTTGCCGTGAATTGCCTAGCCGTGCGTTGTCGTGCATCAGCCTTGCCTTGCCTCACCGTGCCTTGCCTTGCGTTACCCTTACCTTGCCTTGCTTTCCCTTCCTTTCATTGCCTTCCGTTACTCTTTGCTTTCCTTCCGTGCATTGCCTAGCCGTGCGTTGCCGTGCCTTAGCCTTGTTTCCCCTTGCCGTGCCGTTCCTTCCGTTACCCTTGCCTTGCCTTGCTTTCCCTTGCCTTCCTTGCCTTCCGTTACTCTTTGCTTGCCTTCCGTGCATTGCCTAGCCTTGCGTTGTTGTGCCTTAGCCTTGCCTCGCGTAACGGTGCCTTGCCTTGCGTTACCCTTTCCTTTCCTTGCCGTGCATTGGCTAGCCCTGCGTTGTCGTGCCTTAGCCTTGTTTCCCCTTACCGTGCCGTTCCTTCCGTTACCCTTGCCTTCCCCTGCTTTCCCTTGCCTTCCTTGCCTTCCGTTACTCTTTGCTTGCCTTCCGTTTATTGCCTAGCCTTGCGTTGTCGTGCCTTAGCCTTGCCGCGCCTTACCGTGCCTTGCCTTGCGTTACCCTTTCCTTGCCTTGCCGTGCATTGCCTAGCCTTGCATTGTCGTGCCTTAGCCTTGCCTCGCCTGACCGTGCCTTGCCTTGCGTTACCCTTTCCTTGCCTTGCCGTGCATTGCCTAGCCGTGCGTTGTCGTGCATCAGCCTTGCCTTGCCTCATCGTGCATTGCCTTGCGTTACCCTTTCCTTGCCTTGCCGTGCATTGCCTAGCCGTGCGTTGCCGTGCCTTAGCCTTGTTTCCCCTTGCCGTGCCGTTCCTTCTGTTACCCTTGCCTTGCCTTGATTTCCCTTGCCTTCCTTGCCTTCCGTTACTCTTTGCTTGCCTTCCGTGCATTGCCTAGCCTTGCGTTGTCGTGCATGCGCCTTCCTCCCCAAACCGTGCCTTGCCTTGCGTTACCCTTTCCTTGCCCTGCCCTGCATTTCCTAGCCCTGTGTTGTCGTGCCTTAGCCTTGTTTCCCCTTACCGTGCCGTTCCTTTCGTTACCCTTGCCTTCCCCTGCTTTCCCTTGCCTTCCTTGCCTTCCGTTACTCTTTGCTTGCCTTCCGTGCATTGCCTAGCCTTGCGTTGTCGTGCCTTAGCCTTGCCTCGCCTGACCGTGCCTTGCCTTGCGTTACCCTTTCCTTGCCTTGCCGTGCATTGCCTAGCCGTGCGTTGTCGTGCATTTGCCTTGTCTTGCCTCACCGTGCTTTGCCTTGCGTTACCCTTTCTTGCCTTGCCGTGCATTGCCTAGCCCTGCATTGTCGTGCCTTAGCTTTGTTTCCCCTTACCGTGCCGTTCCTTTCGTTGCCCTTGCCTTCCCTTGCTTTCCCTTGCCTTCCTTGCCTTCCGTTACTCTTTGCTTGCCTTCCGTTCATTGCCTAGCCTTGCGTTGTCGTGCCTTAGCCTTGCCTCGCCTGACCGTGCCTTGCCTTGCGTTACCCTTTCCTTGCCTGGCCGTGCATTGCGTAGCCGTGCGTTGCCGTTCCTTAGCCTTGTTTCCCCTTGCCGTGCCTTGCCTTTTGTTACACTTGCCTTGCCTTGCTTTGCCTTGCCTTCCTTTCCTTCCGTTACTCTTTCCTTGCCTAGCCGTGCACTGCCTAGCCTTGCGTTGTCGTGCATTAGCTTTGCCTCCCCAAACCGTGCCTTGCCTTGCGTTACCATTTCCTTGCCTTGCCCTGCATTGCCTAGCCCTGTGTTGTCGTGCCTTAGTCTTGTTTGCCCTTACCGTGCCGTTCCTTCCGTTACCCTTGCCTTTCCCTGCTTTCCCTAGCCTTCCTTGCCTTCCGTGCATTGCCTAGCCTTGCGTTGTCGTGCCTTAGCCTTGCCTCGCCTGACCGTGCCTTGCCTTGCGTTACCCTTTCCTTGCCTTGCCGTGAATTGCCTAGCCGTGCGTTGTCGTGCATCAGCCTTGCCTTGCCTCATCGTGCCTTGCCTTGCGTTACCCTTACCTTGCTTTGCTTTCCCTTCCTTTCATTGCCTTCCGTTACTCTTTGCTTTCCTTCCGTGCATTGCCTAGCCTTGCGTTGTCGTGCCTTAGCCTTGCCTCGCCTGACAGTGCCTTGCCTTGCGTTACCCTTTCCTTGCCTTGCCGTGCATTGCCTAGCCATGCGTTGCCGTGCCTTAGCCTTGTTTCCCCTTGCCGTGCCGTTCCTTCCGTTACCCTTGCCTTGCCTTGCTTTCCCTTGCCTTCCTTGCCTTCCGTTACTCTTTGCTTGCCTTCCGTGCATTGCCTAGCCTTGCGTTGTCGTGCCTTAGCCTTGCCTCGCCTGACCGTGCCTTGCCTTGCGTTACCCTTTCCTTGCCTTGCCGTGCATAGCCTAGCCGTGCGTTGTCGTGCATCAGCCTTGCCTTGCCTCACCGTGCCTTGCCTTGCGTTACCCTTTCCTTGCCTTGCCGTGCATTGCCTAGCCGTGCGTTGCCGTGCCTTAGCCTTGTTTCCCCTTGCCGTGCCGTTCCTTCTGTTACCCTTGCCTTGCCTTGCTTTCCCTTGCCTTCCTTGCCTTCCGTTACTCTTTGCTTGCCTTCCGTGCATTGCCTAGCCTTGCGTTGTCGTGCATTCGCCTTCCTCCCCAAACCGTGCCTTGCCTTGCGTTACCCTTTCCTTGCCTTGCCCTGCATTGCCTAGCCCTGTGTTGTCGTGCCTTAGCCTTGTTTCCCCTTACCGTGCCGTTCCTTTCGTTACCCTTGCCTTCCCCTGCTTTCCCTTGCCTTCCTTGACTTCCGTTACTCTTTGCTTGCCTTCCGTGCATTGCCTAGCCTTGCGTTGTCGTGCCTTAGCCTTGCCTCGCCTGACCGTGCCTTGCATTGAGTTACCCTTTCCTTGCCTTGCCGTGCATTGCCTAGCCGTGCGTTGTCGTGCATTTGCCTTGTCTTGCCTCACCGTGCTTTGCCTTGCGTTACCCTTTCCTTGCCTTGCCGTGCATTGCCTAGCCCTGCATTGTCGTGCCTTAGCTTTGTTTCCCCTTACCGTGCCGTTCCTTTCGTTGCACTTGCCTTCCCTTGCTTTCCCTTGCCTTCCTTGCCTTCCGTTACTCTTTGCTTGCCTTCCGTTCATTGCCTAGCCTTGCGTTGTCGTGCCTTAGCCTTGCCTCGCCTGACCGTGCCTTGCCTTGCGTTACCCTTTCCTTGCCTTGCCGTGCATTGCCTAGCCGTGCGTTGTCGTGCATTTGCCTTGCCTTGCCTCGCCGTGCCTTGCCTTGCGTTACCCTTTCCTTGCCTGGCCGTGCATTGCCTAGCCGTGCGTTGTCGTGCATTAGCCTTGTCTTGCCATACCGTGCCTTGCCTTGCGTTACCCTTTCCTTGCCTGGCCGTGCATTGCGTAGCCGTGCGTTGCCGTTCCTTAGCCTTGTTTCCCCTTGCCGTGCCTTGCCTTTTGTTACACTTGCCCTGCCTTGCTTTGCCTTGCCTTCCTTTCCTTCCGTTACTCTTTCCTTGCCTAGCCGTGCACTGCCTAGCCTTGCGTTGTCGTGCATTAGCTTTGCCTCCCCAAACCGTGCCTTGCTTGCGTTACCATTTCCTTGCCTTGCCCTGCATTGCCTAGCCCTGTGTTGTCGTGCCTTAGTCTTGTTTGCCCTTACCGTGCCGTTCCTTCCGTTACCCTTGCCTTTCCCTGCTTTCCCTAGCCTTCCTTGCCTTCCGTGCATTGCCTAGCCTTGCGTTGTCCTGCCTTAGCCTTGCCTCGCCTGACCGTGCCTTGCCTTGCGTTACCCTTTCCTTGCCTTGCCGTGAATTGCCTAGCCGTGCGTTGTCGTGCATCAGCCTTGCCTTGCCTCACCGTGCCTTGCCTTGCGTTACCCTTACCTTGCCTTGCTTTCCCTTCCTTTCATTGCCTTCCGTTACTCTTTGCTTTCCTTCCGTGCATTGCCTAGCCGTGCGTTGCCGTGCCTTAGCCTTGTTTCCCCTTGCCGTGCCGTTCCTTCCGTTACCCTTGCCTTGCCTTGCTTTCCCTTGCCTTCCTTGCCTTCCGTTACTCTTTGCTTGCCTTCTGTGCATTGCCTAGCCTTGCGTTGTCGTGCCTTAGCCTTGCCTCGCGTAACGGTGCCTTGCCTTGCGTTACCCTTTCCTTTCCTTGCCGTGCATTGGCTAGCCTTGCATTGTCGTGCCTTAGCCTTGCCTCGCCTGACCGTGCCTTGCCTTGCGTTACCCTTTCCTTGCCTTGCCGTGCATTGCCTAGCCGTGCGTTGTCGTGCATCAGCCTTGCCTTGCCTCATCGTGCCTTGCCTTGCGTTACCCTTTCCTTGCCTTGCCGTGCATTGCCTAGCCGTGCGTTGCCGTGCCTTAGCCTTGTTTCCCCTTGCCGTGCCGTTCCTTCTGTTACCCTTGCCTTGCCTTGCTTTCCCTTGCCTTCCTTGCCTTCCGTTACTCTTTGCTTGCCTTCCGTGCATTGCCTAGCCTTGCGTTGTCGTGCATGCGCCTTCCTCCCCAAACCGTGCCTTGCCTTGCGTTACCCTTTCCTTGCCCTGCCCTGCATTTCCTAGCCCTGTGTTGTCGTGCCTTAGCCTTGTTTCCCCTTACCGTGCCGTTCCTTTCGTTACCCTTGCCTTCCCCTGCTTTCCCTTGCCTTCCTTGCCTTCCGTTACTCTTTGCTTGCCTTCCGTGCATTGCCTAGCCTTGCGTTGTCGTGCCTTAGCCTTGCCTCGCCTGACCGTGCCTTGCCTTGAGTTACCCTTTCCTTGCCTTGCCGTGCATTGCCTAGCCGTGCGTTGTCGTGCATTTGCCTTGTCTTGCCTCACCGTGCTTTGCCTTGCGTTACCCTTTCTTGCCTTGCCGTGCATTGCCTAGCCCTGCATTGTCGTGCCTTAGCTTTGTTTCCCCTTACCGTGCCGTTCCTTTCGTTGCCCTTGCCTTCCCTTGCTTTCCCTTGCCTTCCTTGCCTTCCGTTACTCTTTGCTTGCCTTCCGTTCATTGCCTAGCCTTGCGTTGTCGTGCCTTAGCCTTGCCTCGCCTGACCGTGCCTTGCCTTGCGTTACCCTTTCCTTGCCTGGCCGTGCATTGCGTAGCCGTGCGTTGCCGTTCCTTAGCCTTGTTTCCCCTTGCCGTGCCTTGCCTTTTGTTACACTTGCCTTGCCTTGCTTTGCCTTGCCTTCCTTTCCTTCCGTTACTCTTTCCTTGCCTAGCCGTGCACTGCCCAGCCTTGCGTTGTCGTGCATTAGCTTTGCCTCCCCAAACCGTGCCTTGCCTTGCGTTACCATTTCCTTGCCTTGCCCTGCATTGCCTAGCCCTGTGTTGTCGTGCCTTAGTCTTGTTTGCCCTTACCGTGCCGTTCCTTCCGTTACCCTTGCCTTTCCCTGCTTTCCCTAGCCTTCCTTGACTTCCGTGCATTGCCTAGCCTTGCGTTGTCGTGCCTTAGCCTTGCCTCGCCTGACCGTGCCTTGCCTTGCGTTACCCTTTCCTTGCCTTGCCGTGAATTGCCTAGCCGTGCGTTGTCGTGCATCAGCCTTGCCTTGCCTCACCGTGCCTTGCCTTGCGTTACCCTTACCTTGCTTTGCTTTCCCTTCCTTTCATTGCCTTCCGTTACTCTTTGCTTTCCTTCCGTGCATTGCCTAGCCTTGCGTTGTCGTGCCTTAGCCTTGCCTCGCCTGACAGTGCCTTGCCTTGCGTTACCCTTTCCTTGCCTTGCCGTGCATTGCCTAGCCATGCGTTGCCGTGCCTTAGCCTTGTTTCCCCTTGCCGTGCCGTTCCTTCCGTTACCCTTGCCTTGCCTTGCTTTCCCTTGCCTTCCTTGCCTTCCGTTACTCTTTGCTTGCCTTCCGTGCATTGCCTAGCCTTGCGTTGTCGTGCCTTAGCCTTGCCTCGCCTGACCGTGCCTTGCCTTGCGTTACCCTTTCCTTGCCTTGCCGTGCATAGCCTAGCCGTGCGTTGTCGTGCATCAGCCTTGCCTTGCCTCACCGTGCCTTGCCTTGCGTTACCCTTTCCTTGCCTTGCCGTGCATTGCCTAGCCGTGCGTTGCCGTGCCTTAGCCTTGTTTCCCCTTGCCGTGCCGTTCCTTCTGTTACCCTTGCCTTGCCTTGCTTTCCCTTGCCTTCCTTGCCTTCCGTTACTCTTTGCTTGCCTTCCGTGCATTGCCTAGCCTTGCGTTGTCGTGCATTCGCCTTCCTCCCCAAACCGTGCCTTGCCTTGCGTTACCCTTTCCTTGCCTTGCCCTGCATTGCCTAGCCCTGTGTTGTCGTGCCTTAGCCTTGTTTCCCCTTACCGTGCCGTTCCTTTCGTTACCCTTGCCTTCCCCTGCTTTCCCTTGCCTTCCTTGACTTCCGTTACTCTTTGCTTGCCTTCCGTGCATTGCCTAGCCTTGCGTTGTCGTGCCTTAGCCTTGCCTCGCCTGACCGTGCCTTGCATTGAGTTACCCTTTCCTTGCCTTGCCGTGCATTGCCTAGCCGTGCGTTGTCGTGCATTTGCCTTGTCTTGCCTCACCGTGCTTTGCCTTGCGTTACCCTTTCCTTGCCTTGCCGTGCATTGCCTAGCCCTGCATTGTCGTGCCTTAGCTTTGTTTCCCCTTACCGTGCCGTTCCTTTCGTTGCACTTGCCTTCCCTTGCTTTCCCTTGCCTTCCTTGCCTTCCGTTACTCTTTGCTTGCCTTCCGTTCATTGCCTAGCCTTGCGTTGTCGTGCCTTAGCCTTGCCTCGCCTGACCGTGCCTTGCCTTGCGTTACCCTTTCCTTGCCTTGCCGTGCATTGCCTAGCCGTGCGTTGTCGTGCATTTGCCTTGCCTTGCCTCGCCGTGCCTTGCCTTGCGTTACCCTTTCCTTGCCTGGCCGTGCATTGCCTAGCCGTGCGTTGTCGTGCATTAGCCTTGTCTTGCCATACCGTGCCTTGCCTTGCGTTACCCTTTCCTTGCCTGGCCGTGCATTGCGTAGCCGTGCGTTGCCGTTCCTTAGCCTTGTTTCCCCTTCCCGTGCCTTGCCTTTTGTTACACTTGCCCTGCCTTGCTTTGCCTTGCCTTCCTTTCCTTCCGTTACTCTTTCCTTGCCTAGCCGTGCACTGCCTAGCCTTGCGTTGTCGTGCATTAGCTTTGCCTCCCCAAACCGTGCCTTGCCTTGCGTTACCATTTCCTTGCCTTGCCCTGCATTGCCTAGCCCTGTGTTGTCGTGCCTTAGTCTTGTTTGCCCTTACCGTGCCGTTCCTTCCGTTACCCTTGCCTTTCCCTGCTTTCCCTAGCCTTCCTTGCCTTCCGTGCATTGCCTAGCCTTGCGTTGTCCTGCCTTAGCCTTGCCTCGCCTGACCGTGCCTTGCCTTGCGTTACCCTTTCCTTGCCTTGCCGTGAATTGCCTAGCCGTGCGTTGTCGTGCATCAGCCTTGCCTTGCCTCACCGTGCCTTGCCTTGCGTTACCCTTACCTTGCCTTGCTTTCCCTTCCTTTCATTGCCTTCCGTTACTCTTTGCTTTCCTTCCGTGCATTGCCTAGCCGTGCGTTGCCGTGCCTTAGCCTTGTTTCCCCTTGCCGTGCCGTTCCTTCCGTTACCCTTGCCTTGCCTTGCTTTCCCTTGCCTTCCTTGCCTTCCGTTACTCTTTGCTTGCCTTCTGTGCATTGCCTAGCCTTGCGTTGTCGTGCCTTAGCCTTGCCTCGCGTAACGGTGCCTTGCCTTGCGTTACCCTTTCCTTTCCTTGCCGTGCATTGGCTAGCCTTGCATTGTCGTGCCTTAGCCTTGCCTCGCCTGACCGTGCCTTGCCTTGCGTTACCCTTTCCTTGCCTTGCCGTGCATTGCCTAGCCGTGCGTTGTCGTGCATCAGCCTTGCCTTGCCTCATCGTGCCTTGCCTTGCGTTACCCTTTCCTTGCCTTGCCGTGCATTGCCTAGCCGTGCGTTGCCGTGCCTTAGCCTTGTTTCCCCTTGCCGTGCCGTTCCTTCTGTTACCCTTGCCTTGCCTTGCTTTCCCTTGCCTTCCTTGCCTTCCGTTACTCTTTGCTTGCCTTCCGTGCATTGCCTAGCCTTGCGTTGTCGTGCATGCGCCTTCCTCCCCAAACCGTGCCTTGCCTTGCGTTACCCTTTCCTTGCCCTGCCCTGCATTTCCTAGCCCTGTGTTGTCGTGCCTTAGCCTTGTTTCCCCTTACCGTGCCGTTCCTTTCGTTACCCTTGCCTTCCCCTGCTTTCCCTTGCCTTCCTTGCCTTCCGTTACTCTTTGCTTGCCTTCCGTGCATTGCCTAGCCTTGCGTTGTCGTGCCTTAGCCTTGCCTCGCCTGACCGTGCCTTGCCTTGAGTTACCCTTTCCTTGCCTTGCCGTGCATTGCCTAGCCGTGCGTTGTCGTGCATTTGCCTTGTCTTGCCTCACCGTGCTTTGCCTTGCGTTACCCTTTCTTGCCTTGCCGTGCATTGCCTAGCCCTGCATTGTCGTGCCTTAGCTTTGTTTCCCCTTACCGTGCCGTTCCTTTCGTTGCCCTTGCCTTCCCTTGCTTTCCCTTGCCTTCCTTGCCTTCCGTTACTCTTTGCTTGCCTTCCGTTCATTGCCTAGCCTTGCGTTGTCGTGCCTTAGCCTTGCCTCGCCTGACCGTGCCTTGCCTTGCGTTACCCTTTCCTTGCCTGGCCGTGCATTGCGTAGCCGTGCGTTGCCGTTCCTTAGCCTTGTTTCCCCTTGCCGTGCCTTGCCTTTTGTTACACTTGCCTTGCCTTGCTTTGCCTTGCCTTCCTTTCCTTCCGTTACTCTTTCCTTGCCTAGCCGTGCACTGCCTAGCCTTGCGTTGTCGTGCATTAGCTTTGCCTCCCCAAACCGTGCCTTGCCTTGCGTTACCATTTCCTTGCCTTGCCCTGCATTGCCTAGCCCTGTGTTGTCGTGCCTTAGTCTTGTTTGCCCTTACCGTGCCGTTCCTTCCGTTACCCTTGCCTTTCCCTGCTTTCCCTAGCCTTCCTTGACTTCCGTGCATTGCCTAGCCTTGCGTTGTCGTGCCTTAGCCTTGCCTCGCCTGACCGTGCCTTGCCTTGCGTTACCCTTTCCTTGCCTTGCCGTGAATTGCCTAGCCGTGCGTTGTCGTGCATCAGCCTTGCCTTGCCTCACCGTGCCTTGCCTTGCGTTACCCTTACCTTGCTTTGCTTTCCCTTCCTTTCATTGCCTTCCGTTACTCTTTGCTTTCCTTCCGTGCATTGCCTAGCCTTGCGTTGTCGTGCCTTAGCCTTGCCTCGCCTGACAGTGCCTTGCCTTGCGTTACCCTTTCCTTGCCTTGCCGTGCATTGCCTAGCCATGCGTTGCCGTGCCTTAGCCTTGTTTCCCCTTGCCGTGCCGTTCCTTCCGTTACCCTTGCCTTGCCTTGCTTTCCCTTGCCTTCCTTGCCTTCCGTTACTCTTTGCTTGCCTTCCGTGCATTGCCTAGCCTTGCGTTGTCGTGCCTTAGCCTTGCCTCGCCTGACCGTGCCTTGCCATGCGTTACCCTTTCCTTGCCTTGCCGTGCATAGCCTAGCCGTGCGTTGTCGTGCATCAGCCTTGCCTTGCCTCACCGTGCCTTGCCTTGCGTTACCCTTTCCTTGCCTTGCCGTGCATTGCCTAGCCGTGCGTTGCCGTGCCTTAGCCTTGTTTCCCCTTGCCGTGCCGTTCCTTCTGTTACCCTTGCCTTGCCTTGCTTTCCCTTGCCTTCCTTGCCTTCCGTTACTCTTTGCTTGCCTTCCGTGCATTGCCTAGCCTTGCGTTGTCGTGCATTCGCCTTCCTCCCCAAACCGTGCCTTGCCTTGCGTTACCCTTTCCTTGCCTTGCCCTGCATTGCCTAGCCCTGTGTTGTCGTGCCTTAGCCTTGTTTCCCCTTACCGTGCCGTTCCTTTCGTTACCCTTGCCTTCCCCTGCTTTCCCTTGCCTTCCTTGACTTCCGTTACTCTTTGCTTGCCTTCCGTGCATTGCCTAGCCTTGCGTTGTCGTGCCTTAGCCTTGCCTCGCCTGACCGTGCCTTGCATTGAGTTACCCTTTCCTTGCCTTGCCGTGCATTGCCTAGCCGTGCGTTGTCGTGCATTTGCCTTGTCTTGCCTCACCGTGCTTTGCCTTGCGTTACCCTTTCCTTGCCTTGCCGTGCATTGCCTAGCCCTGCATTGTCGTGCCTTAGCTTTGTTTCCCCTTACCGTGCCGTTCCTTTCGTTGCACTTGCCTTCCCTTGCTTTCCCTTGCCTTCCTTGCCTTCCGTTACTCTTTCCTTGCCTTCCGTTCATTGCCTAGCCTTGCGTTGTCGTGCCTTAGCCTTGCCTCGCCTGACCGTGCCTTGCCTTGCGTTACCCTTTCCTTGCCTTGCCGTGCATTGCCTAACCGTGCGTTGTCGTGCATTTGCCTTGCCTTGCCTCGCCGTGCCTTGCCTTGCGTTACCCTTTCCTTGCCTGGCCGTGCATTGCCTAGCCGTGCGTTGTCGTGCATTAGCCTTGTCTTGCCATACCGTGCCTTGCCTTGCGTTACCCTTTCCTTGCCTGGCCGTGCATTGCGTAGCCGTGCGTTGCCGTTCCTTAGCCTTGTTTCCCCTTGCCGTGCCTTGCCTTTTGTTACACTTGCCCTGCCTTGCTTTGCCTTGCCTTCCTTTCCTTCCGTTACTCTTTCCTTGCCTAGCCGTGCACTGCCTAGCCTTGCGTTGTCGTGCATTAGCTTTGCCTCCCCAAACCGTGCCTTGCCTTGCGTTACCATTTCCTTGCCTTGCCCTGCATTGCCTAGCCCTGTGTTGTCGTGCCTTAGTCTTGTTTGCCCTTACCGTGCCGTTCCTTCCGTTACCCTTGCCTTTCCCTGCTTTCCCTAGCCTTCCTTGCCTTCCGTGCATTGCCTAGCCTTGCGTTGTCCTGCCTTAGCCTTGCCTCGCCTGACCGTGCCTTGCCTTGCGTTACCCTTTCCTTGCCTTGCCGTGAATTGCCTAGCCGTGCGTTGTCGTGCATCAGCCTTGCCTTGCCTCACCGTGCCTTGCCTTGCGTTACCCTTACCTTGCCTTGCTTTCCCTTCCTTTCATTGCCTTCCGTTACTCTTTGCTTTCCTTCCGTGCATTGCCTAGCCGTGCGTTGCCGTGCCTTAGCCTTGTTTCCCCTTGCCGTGCCGTTCCTTCCGTTACCCTTGCCTTGCCTTGCTTTCCCTTGCCTTCCTTGCCTTCCGTTACTCTTTGCTTGCCTTCTGTGCATTGCCTAGCCTTGCGTTGTCGTGCCTTAGCCTTGCCTCGCGTAACGGTGCCTTGCCTTGCGTTACCCTTTCCTTTCCTTGCCGTGCATTGGCTAGCCTTGCATTGTCGTGCCTTGGCCTTGCCTCGCCTGACCGTGCCTTGCCTTGCGTTACCCTTTCCTTGCCTTGCCGTGCATTGCCTAGCCGTGCGTTGTCGTGCATCAGCCTTGCCTTGCCTCATCGTGCCTTGCCTTGCGTTACCCTTTCCTTGCCTTGCCGTGCATTGCCTAGCCGTGCGTTGCCGTGCCTTAGCCTTGTTTCCCCTTGCCGTGCCGTTCCTTCTGTTACCCTTGCCTTGCCTTGCTTTCCCTTGCCTTCCTTGCCTTCCGTTACTCTTTGCTTGCCTTCCGTGCATTGCCTAGCCTTGCGTTGTCGTGCATGCGCCTTCCTCCCCAAACCGTGCCTTGCCTTGCGTTACCCTTTCCTTGCCCTGCCCTGCATTTCCTAGCCCTGTGTTGTCGTGCCTTAGCCTTGTTTCCCCTTACCGTGCCGTTCCTTTCGTTACCCTTGCCTTCCCCTGCTTTCCCTTGCCTTCCTTGCCTTCCATTACTCTTTGCTTGCCTTCCGTGCATTGCCTAGCCTTGCGTTGTCGTGCCTTAGCCTTGCCTCGCCTGACCGTGCCTTGCCTTGAGTTACCCTTTCCTTGCCTTGCCGTGCATTGCCTAGCCGTGCGTTGTCGTGCATTTGCCTTGTCTTGCCTCACCGTGCTTTGCCTTGCGTTACCCTTTCCTTGCCTTGCCGTGCATTGCCTAGCCCTGCATTGTCGTGCCTTAGCTTTGTTTCCCCTTACCGTGCCGTTCCTTTCGTTGCCCTTGCCTTCCCTTGCTTTCCCTTGCCTTCCTTGCCTTCCGTTACTCTTTGCTTGCCTTCCGTTCATTGCCTAGCCTTGCGTTGTCGTGCCTTAGCCTTGCCTCGCCTGACCGTGCCTTGCCTTGCGTTACCCTTTCCTTGCCTGGCCGTGCATTGCCTAGCCGTGCGTTGTCGTGCATTAGCCTTGTCTTGCCATACCGTGCCTTGCCTTGCGTTACCCTTTCCTTGCCTGGCCGTGCATTGCGTAGCCGTGCGTTGCCGTTCCTTAGCCTTGTTTCCCCTTCCCGTGCCTTGCCTTTTGTTACACTTGCCCTGCCTTGCTTTGCCTTGCCTTCCTTTCCTTCCGTTACTCTTTCCTTGCCTAGCCGTGCACTGCCTAGCCTTGCGTTGTCGTGCATTAGCTTTGCCTCCCAAAACCGTGCCTTGCCTTGCGTTACCATTTCCTTGCCTTGCCCTGCATTGCCTAGCCCTGTGTTGTCGTGCCTTAGTCTTGTTTGCCCTTACCGTGCCGTTCCTTCCGTTACCCTTGCCTTTCCCTGCTTTCCCTAGCCTTCCTTGCCTTCCGTGCATTGCCTAGCCTTGCGTTGTCCTGCCTTAGCCTTGCCTCGCCTGACCGTGCCTTGCCTTGCGTTACCCTTTCCTTGCCTTGCCGTGAATTGCCTAGCCGTGCGTTGTCGTGCATCAGCCTTGCCTTGCCTCACCGTGCCTTGCCTTGCGTTACCCTTACCTTGCCTTGCTTTCCCTTCCTTTCATTGCCTTCCGTTACTCTTTGCTTTCCTTCCGTGCATTGCCTAGCCGTGCGTTGCCGTGCCTTAGCCTTGTTTCCCCTTGCCGTGCCGTTCCTTCCGTTACCCTTGCCTTGCCTTGCTTTCCCTTGCCTTCCTTGCCTTCCGTTACTCTTTGCTTGCCTTCTGTGCATTGCCTAGCCTTGCGTTGTCGTGCCTTAGCCTTGCCTCGCGTAACGGTGCCTTGCCTTGCGTTACCCTTTCCTTTCCTTGCCGTGCATTGGCTAGCCTTGCATTGTCGTGCCTTAGCCTTGCCTCGCCTGACCGTGCCTTGCCTTGCGTTACCCTTTCCTTGCCTTGCCGTGCATTGCCTAGCCGTGCGTTGTCGTGCATCAGCCTTGCCTTGCCTCATCGTGCCTTGCCTTGCGTTACCCTTTCCTTGCCTTGCCGTGCATTGCCTAGCCGTGCGTTGCCGTGCCTTAGCCTTGTTTCCCCTTGCCGTGCCGTTCCTTCTGTTACCCTTGCCTTGCCTTGCTTTCCCTTGCCTTCCTTGCCTTCCGTTACTCTTTGCTTGCCTTCCGTGCATTGCCTAGCCTTGCGTTGTCGTGCATGCGCCTTCCTCCCCAAACCGTGCCTTGCCTTGCGTTACCCTTTCCTTGCCCTGCCCTGCATTTCCTAGCCCTGTGTTGTCGTGCCTTAGCCTTGTTTCCCCTTACCGTGCCGTTCCTTTCGTTACCCTTGCCTTCCCCTGCTTTCCCTTGCCTTCCTTGCCTTCCGTTACTCTTTGCTTGCCTTCCGTGCATTGCCTAGCCTTGCGTTGTCGTGCCTTAGCCTTGCCTCGCCTGACCGTGCCTTGCCTTGAGTTACCCTTTCCTTGCCTTGCCGTGCATTGCCTAGCCGTGCGTTGTCGTGCATTTGCCTTGTCTTGCCTCACCGTGCTTTGCCTTGCGTTACCCTTTCTTGCCTTGCCGTGCATTGCCTAGCCCTGCATTGTCGTGCCTTAGCTTTGTTTCCCCTTACCGTGCCGTTCCTTTCGTTGCCCTTGCCTTCCCTTGCTTTCCCTTGCCTTCCTTGCCTTCCGTTACTCTTTGCTTGCCTTCCGTTCATTGCCTAGCCTTGCGTTGTCGTGCCTTAGCCTTGCCTCGCCTGACCGTGCCTTGCCTTGCGTTACCCTTTCCTTGCCTGGCCGTGCATTGCGTAGCCGTGCGTTGCCGTTCCTTAGCCTTGTTTCCCCTTGCCGTGCCTTGCCTTTTGTTACACTTGCCTTGCCTTGCTTTGCCTTGCCTTCCTTTCCTTCCGTTACTCTTTCCTTGCCTAGCCGTGCACTGCCTAGCCTTGCGTTGTCGTGCATTAGCTTTGCCTCCCCAAACCGTGCCTTGCCTTGCGTTACCATTTCCTTGCCTTGCCCTGCATTGCCTAGCCCTGTGTTGTCGTGCCTTAGTCTTGTTTGCCCTTACCGTGCCGTTCCTTCCGTTACCCTTGCCTTTCCCTGCTTTCCCTAGCCTTCCTTGACTTCCGTGCATTGCCTAGCCTTGCGTTGTCGTGCCTTAGCCTTGCCTCGCCTGACCGTGCCTTGCCTTGCGTTACCCTTTCCTTGCCTTGCCGTGAATTGCCTAGCCGTGCGTTGTCGTGCATCAGCCTTGCCTTGCCTCACCGTGCCTTGCCTTGCGTTACCCTTACCTTGCTTTGCTTTCCCTTCCTTTCATTGCCTTCCGTTACTCTTTGCTTTCCTTCCGTGCATTGCCTAGCCTTGCGTTGTCGTGCCTTAGCCTTGCCTCGCCTGACAGTGCCTTGCCTTGCGTTACCCTTTCCTTGCCTTGCCGTGCATTGCCTAGCCATGCGTTGCCGTGCCTTAGCCTTGTTTCCCCTTGCCGTGCCGTTCCTTCCGTTACCCTTGCCTTGCCTTGCTTTCCCTTGCCTTCCTTGCCTTCCGTTACTCTTTGCTTGCCTTCCGTGCATTGCCTAGCCTTGCGTTGTCGTGCCTTAGCCTTGCCTCGCCTGACCGTGCCTTGCCATGCGTTACCCTTTCCTTGCCTTGCCGTGCATAGCCTAGCCGTGCGTTGTCGTGCATCAGCCTTGCCTTGCCTCACCGTGCCTTGCCTTGCGTTACCCTTTCCTTGCCTTGCCGTGCATTGCCTAGCCGTGCGTTGCCGTGCCTTAGCCTTGTTTCCCCTTGCCGTGCCGTTCCTTCTGTTACCCTTGCCTTGCCTTGCTTTCCCTTGCCTTCCTTGCCTTCCGTTACTCTTTGCTTGCCTTCCGTGCATTGCCTAGCCTTGCGTTGTCGTGCATTCGCCTTCCTCCCCAAACCGTGCCTTGCCTTGCGTTACCCTTTCCTTGCCTTGCCCTGCATTGCCTAGCCCTGTGTTGTCGTGCCTTAGCCTTGTTTCCCCTTACCGTGCCGTTCCTTTCGTTACCCTTGCCTTCCCCTGCTTTCCCTTGCCTTCCTTGACTTCCGTTACTCTTTGCTTGCCTTCCGTGCATTGCCTAGCCTTGCGTTGTCGTGCCTTAGCCTTGCCTCGCCTGACCGTGCCTTGCCTTGAGTTACCCTTTCCTTGCCTTGCCGTGCATTGCCTAGCCGTGCGTTGTCGTGCATTTGCCTTGTCTTGCCTCACCGTGCTTTGCCTTGCGTTACCCTTTCCTTGCCTTGCCGTGCATTGCCTAGCCCTGCATTTTCGTGCCTTAGCTTTGTTTCCCCTTACCTTGCCGTTCCTTTCGTTGCACTTGCCTTCCCTTGCTTTCCCTTGCCTTCCTTGCCTTCCGTTACTCTTTGCTTGCCTTCCGTTCATTGCCTAGCTTTGCGTTGTCGTGCCTTAGCCTTGCCTCGCCTGACCATCCCTTGCCTTGCGTTACCCTTTCCTTGCCTTGCCGTGCATTGCCTAGCCGTGCGTTGTCGTGCATTTTCCTTGCCTTGCCTCACCGTGCCTTGCCTTGTGTTACCCTTTCCTTGCCTGGCCGTGCATTGCCTAGCCGTGCGTTGTCGTGCATTAGCCTTGTCTTGCCTTACCGTGCCTTGTCTTGCGTTACCCTTTCCTTGCCTGGCCGTGCATTGCGTAGCCGTGCGTTGCCGTTCCTTAGCCTTGTTCCCCTTGCCGTGCCTTGCCTTTTGTTACACTTGCCTTGCCTTACTTTGCCTTGCCTTCCTTTCCTTCCGTTACTCTTTCCTTGCCTAGCCGTGCACTGCCTAGCCTTGCGTTGTCGTGCATTAGCTTTGCCTCCCCAAACCGTGCCTTGCCTTGCGTTACCATTTCCTTGCCTTGCCCTGCATTGCCTAGCCCTGTGTTGTCGTGCCTTAGTCTTGTTTGCCCTTACCGTGCCGTTCCTTCCGTTACCCTTGCCTTTCCCTGCTTTCCCTAGCCTTCCTTGCCTTCCGTGCATTGCCTAGCCTTGCGTTGTCGTGCCTTAGCCTTGCCTCGCCTGACCGTGCCTTGCCTTGCGTTACCCTTTCCTTGCCTTGCCGTGAATTGCCTAGCCGTGCGTTGTCGTGCATCAGCCTTGCCTTGCCTCACCGTGCCTTGCCTTGCGTTACCCTTACCTTGCCTTGCTTTCCCTTCCTTTCATTGCCTTCCGTTACTCTTTGCTTTCCTTCCGTGCATTGCCTAGCCGTGCGTTGCCGTGCCTTAGCCTTGTTTCCCCTTGCCGTGCCGTTCCTTCCGTTACCCTTGCCTTGCCTTGCTTTCCCTTGCCTTCCTTGCCTTCCGTTACTCTTTGCTTTCCTTCTGTGCATTGCCTAGCCTTGCGTTGTCGTGCCTTAGCCTTGCCTCGCCTGACCGTGCCTTGCCTTGCGTTACCCTTTCCTTTCCTTGCCGTGCATTGGCTAGCCCTGCGTTGTCGTGCCTTAGCCTTGTTTCCCCTTACCGTGCCGTTCCTTCCGTTACCCTTGCCTTCCCCTGCTTTCCCTTGCCTTCCTTGCCTTCCGTTACTCTTTGCTTGCCTTCCGTTTATTGCCTAGCCTTGCGTTGTCGTGCCTTAGCCTTGCCGCGCCTTACCGTGCCTTGCCTTGCGTTACCCTTTCCTTGCCTTGCCGTGCATTGCCTAGCCTTGCATTGTCGTGCCTTAGCCTTGCCTCGCCTGACCGTGCCTTGCCTTGCGTTACCCTTTCCTTGCCTTGCCGTGCATTGCCTAGCCGTGCGTTGTCGTGCATCAGCCTTGCCTTGCCTCATCGTGCCTTGCCTTGCGTTACCCTTTCCTTGCCTTGCCGTGCATTGCCTAGCCGTGCGTTGCCGTGCCTTAGCCTTGTTTCCCCTTGCCGTGCCGTTCCTTCTGTTACCCTTGCCTTGCCTTGCTTTCCCTTGCCTTCCTTGCGTTCCGTTACTCTTTGCTTGCCTTCCGTGCATTGCCTAGCCTTGCGTTGTCGTGCATGCGCCTTCCTCCCCAAACCGTGCTTTGCCTTGCGTTACCCTTTCCTTGCCTTGCCCTGCATTGCCTAGCCCTGTGTTGTCGTGCCTTAGCCTTGTTTCCCCTTACCGTGCCGTTCCTTTCGTTGCCCTTGCCTTCCCTTGCTTTCCCTTGCCTTCCTTGCCTTCCGTTACTCTTTGCTTGCCTTCCGTTCATTGCCTAGCCTTGCGTTGTCGTGCCTTAGCCTTGCCTCGCCTGACCGTGCCTTGCCTTGCGTTACCCTTTCCTTGCCTTGCCGTGCATTGCCTAGCCGTGCATTGTCGTGCATTTGCCTTGCCTTGCCTCACCGTGCCTTGCCTTGCGTTACCCTTTCCTTGCCTGTCCGTGCATTGCCTAGCCGTGCGTTGTCGTGCATCAGCCTTGCCTTGCCTCACCGTGCCTTGCCTTGAGTTTCCCTTACCTTGCCTTGGTTTCCCTTCCTTTCATTGCCTTCCGTTACTCTTTGCTTTCCTTCCGTGCATTGCCTAGCCTTGCGTTGTCGTGCCTTAGCCTTGCCTCGCCTGAAGTGCCTTGCCTTGCGTTACCCTTTCCTTGCCTTGCCGTGCATTGCCTAGCCGTGCGTTGCCGTGCCTTAGCCTTGTTTCCCCTTGCCGTGCCGTTCCTTCTGTTACCCTTGCCTTGCCTTGCTTTCCCTTGTCTTCCTTGCCTTCCGTTACTCTTTGCTTGCCTTCCGTGCATTGCCTAGCCTTGCGTTGTCGTGCATTCGCCTTCCTCCCCAAACCGTGCCTTGCCTTGCGTTACCCTTTCCTTGCCTTGCCCTGCATTTCCTAGCCCTGTGTTGTCGTGCCTTAGCCTTGTTTCCCCTTACCGTGCCGTTCCTTTCGTTACCCTTGCCTTCCCCTGCTTTCCCTTGCCTTCCTTGCCTTCCGTTACTCTTTGCTTGCCTTCCGTGCATTGCCTAGCCTTGCGTTGTCGTGCCTTAGCCTTGCCTCGCCTGACCGTGCCTTGCCTTGAGTTACCCTTTCCTTGCCTTGCCGTGCATTGCTTAGCCGTGCGTTGTCGTGCATTTGCCTTGTCTTGCCTCACCGTGCTTTGCCTTGCGTTACCCTTTCCTTGCTTTGCCATGCATTGCCTAGCCCTGCATTGTCGTGCCTTAGCTTTGTTTCCCCTTACCGTGCCGTTCCTTTCGTTGCCCTTGCCTTCCCTTGCTTTCCCTTGCCTTCCTTGCCTTCCGTTACTCTTTGCTTGCCTTCCGTTCATTGCCTAGCCTTGCGTTGTCGTGCCTTAGCCTTGCCTCGCCTGACCGTGCCTTGCCTTGCGTTACCCTTTCCTTGCCTTGCCGTGCATTGCCTAGCCCTGCGTTGTCGTGCATTTGCCTTGCCTTGCCTCACCGTGCCTTGCCTTGCGTTACCCTTTGCTTGCCTGGCCGTGCATTGCCTAGCCGTGCGTTGTCGTGCATTAGCCTTGTCTTGCCTTACCGTGCCTTGCCTTGCGTTACCCTTTCCTTGCCTGGCCGTGCATTGCGTAGCCGTGCGTTGCCGTTCCTTAGCCTTGTTTCCCCTTGCCGTGCCTTGCCTTTTGTTACACTTGCCTTGCCTTGCTTTGCCTTGCCTTCCTTTCCTTCCGTTACTCTTTCCTTGCCTAGCCGTGCACTGCCTAGCCTTGCGTTGTCGTGCATTAGCTTTGCCTCCCCAAACCGTGCCTTGCCTTGCGTTACCATTTCCTTGCCTTGCCCTGCATTGCCTAGCCCTGTGTTGTCGTGCCTTAGTCTTGTTTGCGCTTACCGTGCCGTTCCTTCCGTTACCCTTGCCTTTCCCTGCTTTCCCTAGCCTTCCTTGCCTTCCGTGCATTGCCTAGCCTTGCGTTGTCGTGCCTTAGCCTTGCCTCGCCTGACAGTGCCTTGCCTTGCGTTACCCTTTCCTTGCCTTGCCGTGCATTGCCTAGCCGTGCGTTGCCGTGCCTTAGCCTTGTTTCCCCTTGCCGTGCCGTTCCTTCCGTTACCCTTGCCTTGCCTTGCTTTCCCTTGCCTTCCTTGCCTTCCGTTACTCTTTGCTTGCCTTCCGTGCATTGCCTAGCCTTGCGTTGTCGTGCCTTAGCCTTGCCTCGCGTAACGGTGCCTTGCCTTGCGTTACCCTTTCCTTGCCTTGCCGTGCATTGCCTAGCCGTGCGTTGCCGTGCCTTAGCCTTGTTTCCCCTTGCCGTGCCGTTCCTTCCGTTACCCTTGCCTTGCCTTGCTTTCCCTTGCCTTCCTTGCCTTCCGTTACTCTTTGCTTGCCTTCCGTGCATTGCCTAGCCTTGCGTTGTCGTGCCTTAGCCTTGCCTCGCCTGACCGTGCCTTGCCTTGCGTTACCCTTTCCTTGCCTTGCCGTGCATAGCCTAGCCGTGCGTTGTCGTGCATCAGCCTTGCCTTGCCTCACCGTGCCTTGCCTTGTGTTACCCTTTCCTTGCCTTGCCGTGCATTGCCTAGCCGTGCGTTGCCGTGCCTTAGCCTTGTTTCCCCTTGCCGTGCCGTTCCTTCTGTTACCCTTGCCTTGCCTTGCTTTCCCTTGCCTTCCTTGCCTTCCGTTACTCTTTGCTTGCCTTCCGTGCATTGCCTAGCCTTGCGTTGTCGTGCATTCGCCTTCCTCCCCAAACCGTGCCTTGCCTTCCGTTACCCTTTCCTTGCCTTGCCCTGCATTGCCTAGCCCTGTGTTGTCGTGCCTTAGCCTTGTTTCCCTTACCGTGCCGTTCCATTCGTTACCCTTGCCTTCCCCTGCTTTCCCTTGCCTTCCTTGTCTTCCGTTACTCTTTGCTTGCCTTCCGTGCTTTGCCTAGCCTTGCGTTGTCGTGCCTTAGCCTTGCCTCGCCTGACCGTGCCTTGCCTTGTGTTACCCTTTCCTTGCCTTGCCGTGCATTGCCTAGCCGTGCGTTGTCGTGCATTTGCCTTGTCTTGCCTCACCGTGCTTTGCCTTGCGTTACCCTTTCCTTGCCTTGCCGTGCATTGCCTAGCCCTGCATTGTCGTGCCTTAGCTATGTTTCCCCTTACCGTGCCGTTCCTTTCGTTGCCCTTGCCTTCCCTTGCTTTCCCTTGCCTTCCTTGCCTTCCGTTACTCTTTGCTTGCCTTCCGTTCATTGCCTAGCCTTGCGTTGTCGTGCCTTAGCATTGCCTCGCCTGACCGTGCCTTGCCTTGCGTTACCCTTTCCTTGCCTTGCCGTGAATTGCCTAGCCGTGCGTTGTCGTGCATCAGCCTTGCCTTGCCTCACCGTGCCTTGCCTTGCGTTACCCTTTCCTTGCCTTGCCGTGCATTGCCTAGGCTTGTGTTGTCGTGCCTTAGCCTTGCCTCGCCTGACCGTGCCTTGCCTTGCGTTACCCTTTCCTTGCCTTGCCGTGCATTGCCTAGCCGTGCGTTGTCGTGCATCAGCCTTGCCTTGCCTCACCGTGCCTTGCCTTGCGTTACCCTTTCCTTGCCTTGCCGTGCATTGCCTAGCCTTGCGTTGTCTTGCCTTAGCCTTGCCTCGCCTGACCGTGCCTTGCCTTGCGTTACCCTTTCCTTGCCTTGCCGTGCATTGCCTAGCCGTGCGTTGTCGTGCATCAGCCTTGCCTTGCCTCACCGTGCCTTGCCTTGCGTTACCCTTTCCTTGCCTTGCCGTGCATTGCCTAGCCGTGCGTTGCCGTGCCTTAGCCTTGTTTCCCCTTGCCGTGCCGTTCCTTCTGTTACCCTTGCCTTGCCTTGCTTTCCCTTGCCTTCCTTGCCTTCCGTTACTCTTTGCTTGCCTTCCGTGCATTGCCTAGCCTTGCGTTGTCGTGCATTCGCCTTCCTCCCCAAACCGTGCCTTGCCTTGCGTTACCCTTTCCTTGCCTTGCCCTGCATTTCCTAGCCCTGGGTTGTCGTGACTTAGCCTTGTTTCCCCTTACCGTGCCGTTCCTTTCGTTACCCTTGCCTTCCCCTGCTTTCCCTTGCCTTCCTTGCCTTCCGTTACTCTTTGCTTGCCTTCCGTGCATTGCCTAGCCTTGCGTTGTCGTGCCTTAGCCTTGCCTCGCCTGACCGTGCCTTGCCTTGAGTTACCCTTTCCTTGCCTTGCCGTGCATTGCCTAGCCGTGCGTTGTCGTGCATTTGCCTTGTCTTGCCTCACCGTGCTTTGCCTTGCGTTACACTTTCCTTGCCTTGCCGTGCATTGCCTAGCCCTGCATTGTCGTGCCTTAGCTTTGTTTCCCCTTACCGTGCCGTTCCTTTCGTTTCCCTTGCCATCCCTTGCTTTCCCTTGCCTTCCTTGCCTTCCGTTACTCTTTGCTTGCCTTCCGTTCATTGCCTAGCCTTGCGTTGTCGTGCCTTAGCCTTGCCTCGCCTGACCGTGCCTTGCCTTGCGTTACCCTTTCCTTGCCTTGCCGTGCATTGCCTAGCCGTGCGTTGTCGTGCATTTGCCTTGCCTTGCCTCGCCGTGCCTTGCCTTGCGTTACCCTTTCCTTGCCTGGCCGTGCATTGCCTAGCCGTGCGTTGTCGTGCATTAGCCTTGTCTTGCCATACCGTGCCTTGCCTTGCGTTACCCTTTCCTTGCCTGGCCGTGCATTGCGTAGCCGTGCGTTGCCGTTCCTTAGCCTTGTTTCCCCTTGCCGTGCCTTGCCTTTTGTTACACTTGCCCTGCCTTGCTTTGCCTTGCCTTCCTTTCCTTCCGTTACTCTTTCCTTGCCTAGCCGTGCACTGCCTAGCCTTGCGTTGTCGTGCATTAGCTTTGCCTCCCCAAACCGTGCCTTGCCTTGCGTTACCATTTCCTTGCCTTGCCCTGCATTGCCTAGCCCTGTGTTGTCGTGCCTTAGTCTTGTTTGCCCTTACCGTGCCGTTCCTTCCGTTACCCTTGCCTTTCCCTGCTTTCCCTAGCCTTCCTTGCCTTCCGTGCATTGCCTAGCCTTGCGTTGTCCTGCCTTAGCCTTGCCTCGCCTGACCGTGCCCTTGCCTTGCGTTACCCTTTCCTTGCCTTGCCGTGAATTGCCTAGCCGTGCGTTGTCGTGCATCAGCCTTGCCTTGCCTCACCGTGCCTTGCCTTGCGTTACCCTTACCTTGCCTTGCTTTCCCTTCCTTTCATTGCCTTCCGTTACTCTTTGCTTTCCTTCCGTGCATTGCCTAGCCGTGCGTTGCCGTGCCTTAGCCTTGTTTCCCCTTGCCGTGCCGTTCCTTCCGTTACCCTTGCCTTGCCTTGCTTTCCCTTGCCTTCCTTGCCTTCCGTTACTCTTTGCTTGCCTTCTGTGCATTGCCTAGCCTTGCGTTGTCGTGCCTTAGCCTTGCCTCGCGTAACGGTGCCTTGCCTTGCGTTACCCTTTCCTTTCCTTGCCGTGCATTGGCTAGCCCTGCGTTGTCGTGCCTTAGCCTTGTTTCCCCTTACCGTGCCGTTCCTTCCGTTACCCTTGCCTTCCCCTGCTTTCCCTTGCCTTCCTTGCCTTCCGTTACTCTTTGCTTGCCTTCCGTTTATTGCCTAGCCTTGCGTTGTCGTGCCTTAGCCTTGCCGCGCCTTACCGTGCCTTGCCTTGCGTTACCCTTTCCTTGCCTAGCCGTGCGTTGTCGTGCATCAGCCTTGCCTTGCCTCATCGTGCCTTGCCTTGCGTTACCCTTTCCTTGCCTTGCCGTGCATTGCCTAGCCGTGCGTTGCCGTGCCTTAGCCTTGTTTCCCCTTGCCGTGCCGTTCCTTCTGTTACCCTTGCCTTGCCTTGCTTTCCCTTGCCTTCCTTGCGTTCCGTTACTCTTTGCTTGCCTTCCGTGCATTGCCTAGCCTTGCGTTGTCGTGCATGCGCCTTCCTCCCCAAACCGTGCTTTGCCTTGCGTTACCCTTTCCTTGCCTTGCCCTGCATTGCCTAGCCCTGTGTTGTCGTGCCTTAGCCTTGTTTCCCCTTACCGTGCCGTTCCTTTCGTTGCCCTTGCCTTCCCTTGCTTTCCCTTGCCTTCCTTGCCTTCCGTTACTCTTTGCTTGCCTTCCGTTCATTGCCTAGCCTTGCGTTGTCGTGCCTTAGCCTTGCCTCGCCTGACCGTGCCTTGCCTTGCGTTACCCTTTCCTTGCCTTGCCGTGCATTGCCTAGCCGTGCATTGTCGTGCATTTGCCTTGCCTTGCCTCACCGTGCCTTGCCTTGCGTTACCCTTTCCTTGCCTGTCCGTGCATTGCCTAGCCGTGCGTTGTCGTGCATTAGCCTTGTCTTGCCTTACCGTGCCTTGCGTTGCGTTACCCTTTCCTTGCCTGGCCGTGCATTGCGTAGCCGTGCGTTGCCGTTCCTTAGCCTTGTTTCCCCTTGCCGTGACTTGCCTTTTGTTACACTTGCCTTGCCTTGCTTTGCCTTGCCTTCCTTTCCTTCCGTTACTCTTTCCTTGCCTAGCCGTGCACTGCCTAGCCTTGCGTTGTCGTGCATTAGCTTTGCCTCCCCAAACCGTGCCTTGCATTGCGTTACCATTTCCTTGCCTTGCCCTGCATTGCCTAGCCCTGTGTTGTCGTACCTTAGTCTTGTTTGCCCTTACCGTGCCGTTCCTTCCGTTACCCTTGCCTTTTTCCTGCTTTCCCTAGCCTTCCTTGCCTTCCGTTCCTCTTTGCTTGCCTTCCGTGCATTGCCTAGCCTTGCGTTGTCGTGCCTTAGCCTTGCCTCGCCTGACCGTGCCTTGCCTTGCGTTACCCTTTCCTTGCCTTGCCGTGAATTGCCTAGCCGTGCGTTGCCGTGCATCAGCCTTGCCTTGCCTCACCGTGCCTTGCCTTGAGTTACCCTTACCTTGCCTTGGTTTCCCTTCCTTTCATTGCCTTCCGTTACTCTTTGCTTTCCTTCCGTGCATTGCCTAGCCTTGCGTTGTCGTGCCTTAGCCTTGCCTCGCCTGAAGTGCCTTGCCTTGCGTTACCCTTTCCTTGCCTTGCCGTGCATTGCCTAGCCGTGCGTTGCCGTGCCTTAGCCTTGTTTCCCCTTGCCGTGCCGTTCCTTCTGTTACCCTTGCCTTGCCTTGCTTTCCCTTGCCTTCCTTGCCTTCCGTTACTCTTTGCTTGCCTTCCGTGCATTGCCTAGCCTTGCGTTGTCGTGCATTCGCCTTCCTCCCCAAACCGTGCCTTGCCTTGCGTTACCCTTTCCTTGCCTTGCCCTGCATTTCCTAGCCCTGTGTTGTCGTGCCTTAGCCTTGTTTCCCCTTACCGTGCCGTTCCTTTCGTTACCCTTGCCTTCCCCTGCTTTCCCTTGCCTTCCTTGCCTTCCGTTACTCTTTGCTTGCCTTCCGTGCATTGCCTAGCCTTGCGTTGTCGTGCCTTAGCCTTGCCTCGCCTGACCGTGCCTTGCCTTGAGTTACCCTTTCCTTGCCTTGCCGTGCATTGCTTAGCCGTGCGTTGTCGTGCATTTGCCTTGTCTTGCCTCACCGTGCTTTGCCTTGCGTTACCCTTTCCTTGCTTTGCCATGCATTGCCTAGCCCTGCATTGTCGTGCCTTAGCTTTGTTTCCCCTTACCGTGCCGTTCCTTTCGTTGCCCTTGCGTTCCCTTGCTTTCCCTTGCCTTCCTTGCCTTCCGTTACCCTTTCCTTGCCTTGCCGTGCATTGCCAAGCCCTGCGTTGTCGTGCATTTGCCTTGCCTTGCCTCACCGTGCCTTGCCTTGCGTTACCCTTTGCTTGCCTGGCCGTGCATTGCCTAGCCGTGCGTTGTCGTGCATTAGCCTTGTCTTGCCTTACCGTGCCTTGCCTTGCGTTACCCTTTCCTTGCCTGGCCGTGCATTGCGTAGCCGTGCGTTGCCGTTCCTTAGCCTTGTTTCCCCTTGCCGTGCCTTGCCTTTTGTTACACTTGCCTTGCCTTGCTTTGCCTTGCCTTCCTTTCCTTCCGTTACTCTTTCCTTGCCTAGCCGTGCACTGCCTAGCCTTGCGTTGTCGTGCATTAGCTTTGCCTCCCCAAACCGTGCCTTGCCTTGCGTTACCATTTCCTTGCCTTGCCCTGCATTGCCTAGCCCTGTGTTGTCGTGCCTTAGTCTTGTTTGCGCTTACCGTGCCGTTCCTTCCGTTACCCTTGCCTTTCCCTGCTTTCCCTAGCCTTCCTTGCCTTCCGTGCATTGCCTAGCCTTGCGTTGTCGTGCCTTAGCCTTGCCTCGCCTGACCGTGCCTTGCCTTGCGTTACCCTTTCCTTGCCTTGCCGTGAATTGCCTAGCCGTGCGTTGTCGTGCATCAGCCTTGCCTTGCCTCACCGTGCCTTGCCTTGCGTTACCCTTACCTTACTTTGCTTTCCCTTACTTTCATTGCCTTCCGTTACTCTTTGCTTTCCTTCCGTGTATTGCCTAGCCTTGCGTTGTCGTGCCTTAGCCTTGCCTCGCCTGACAGTGCCTTGCCTTGCGTTACCCTTTCCTTGCCTTGCCGTGCATTGCCTAGCCGTGCGTTGCCGTGCCTTAGCCTTGTTTCCCCTTGCCGTGCCGTTCCTTCCGTTACCCTTGCCTTGCCTTGCTTTCCCTTGCCTTCCTTGCCTTCCGTTACTCTTTGCTTGCCTTCCGTGCATTGCCTAGCCTTGCGTTGTCGTGCCTTAGCCTTGCCTCGCCTGACCGTGCCTTGCCTTGCGTTACCCATTCCTTGCCTTGCCGTGAATTGCCTAGCCGTGCGTTGCCGTGCATCAGCCTTGCCTTGCCTCACCGTGCCTTGCCTTGAGTTACCCTTACCTTGCCTTGGTTTCCCTTCCTTTCATTGCCTTCCGTTACTCTTTGCTTTCCTTCCGTGCATTGCCTAGCCTTGCGTTGTCGTGCCTTAGCCTTGCCTCGCCTGAAGTGCCTTGCCTTGCGTTACCCTTTCCTTGCCTTGCCGTGCATTGCCTAGCCGTGCGTTGCCGTGCCTTAGCCTTGTTTCCCCTTGCCGTGCCGTTCCTTCTGTTACCCTTGCCTTGCCTTGCTTTCCCTTGCCTTCCTTGCCTTCCGTTACTCTTTGCTTGCCTTCCGTGCATTGCCTAGCCTTGCGTTGTCGTGCATTCGCCTTCCTCCCCAAACCGTGCCTTGCCTTCCGTTACCCTTTCCTTGCCTTGCCCTGCATTGCCTAGCCCTGTGTTGTCGTGCCTTAGCCTTGTTTCCCTTACCGTGCCGTTCCATTCGTTACCCTTGCCTTCCCCTGCTTTCCCTTGCCTTCCTTGTCTTCCGTTACTCTTTGCTTGCCTTCCGTGCTTTGCCTAGCCTTGCGTTGTCGTGCCTTAGCCTTGCCTCGCCTGACCGTGCCTTGCCTTGTGTTACCCTTTCCTTCCCTTGCCGTGCATTGCCTAGCCGTGCGTTGTCGTGCATTTGCCTTGTCTTGCCTCACCGTGCTTTGCCTTGCGTTACCCTTTCCTTGCCTTGCCGTGCATTGCCTAGCCCTGCATTGTCGTGCCTTAGCTATGTTTCCCCTTACCGTGCCGTTCCTTTCGTTGCCCTTGCCTTCCCTTGCTTTCCCTTGCCTTCCTTGCCTTCCGTTACTCTTTGCTTGCCTTCCGTTCATTGCCTAGCCTTGCGTTGTCGTGCCTTAGCATTGCCTCGCCTGACCGTGCCTTGCCTTGCGTTACCCTTTCCTTGCCTTGCCGTGAATTGCCTAGCCGTGCGTTGTCGTGCATCAGCCTTGCCTTGCCTCACCGTGCCTTGCCTTGCGTTACCCTTTCCTTGCCTTGCCGTGCATTGCCTAGGCTTGTGTTGTCGTGCCTTAGCCTTGCCTCGCCTGACCGTGCCTTGCCTTGCGTTACCCTTTCCTTGCCTTGCCGTGCATTGCCTTGCCGTGCGTTGTCGTGCATCAGCCTTGCCTTGCCTCACCGTGCCTTGCCTTGCGTTACCCTTTCCTTGCCTTGCCGTGCATTGCCTAGCCTTGCGTTGTCTTGCCTTAGCCTTGCCTCGCCTGACCGTGCCTTGCCTTGCGTTACCCTTTCCTTGCCTTGCCGTGCATTGCCTAGCCGTGCGTTGTCGTGCATCAGCCTTGCCTTGCCTCACCGTGCCTTGCCTTGCGTTACCCTTTCCTTGCCTTGCCGTGCATTGCCTAGCCGTGCGTTGCCGTGCCTTAGCCTTGTTTCCCCTTGCCGTGCCGTTCCTTCTGTTACCCTTGCCTTGCCTTGCTTTCCCTTGCCTTCCTTGCCTTCCGTTACTCTTTGCTTGCCTTCCGTGCATTGCCTAGCCTTGCGTTGTCGTGCATTCGCCTTCCTCCCCAAACCGTGCCTTGCCTTGCGTTACCCTTTCCTTGCCTTGCCCTGCATTTCCTAGCCCTGTGTTGTCGTGACTTAGCCTTGTTTCCCCTTACCGTGCCGTTCCTTTCGTTACCCTTGCCTTCCCCTGCTTTCCCTTGCCTTCCTTGCCTTCCGTTACTCTTTGCTTGCCTTCCGTGCATTGCCTAGCCTTGCGTTGTCGTGCCTTAGCCTTGCCTCGCCTGACCGTGCCTTGCCTTGAGTTACCCTTTCCTTGCCTTGCCGTGCATTGCCTAGCCGTGCGTTGTCGTGCATTTGCCTTGTCTTGCCTCACCGTGCTTTGCCTTGCGTTACACTTTCCTTGCCTTGCCGTGCATTGCCTAGCCCTGCATTGTCGTGCCTTAGCTTTGTTTCCCCTTACCGTGCCGTTCCTTTCGTTTCCCTTGCCTTCCCTTGCTTTCCCTTGCCTTCCTTGCCTTCCGTTACTCTTTGCTTGCCTTCCGTTCATTGCCTAGCCTTGCGTTGTCGTGCCTTAGCCTTGCCTCGCCTGACTGTGCCTTGCCTTGCGTTACCCTTTCCTTGCCTTGCCGTGCATTGCCTAGCCGTGCGTTGTCGTGCATTTGCCTTGCCTTGCCTCGCCGTGCCTTGCCTTGCGTTACCCTTTCCTTGCCTGGCCGTGCATTGCCTAGCCGTGCGTTGTCGTGCATTAGCCTTGTCTTGCCATACCGTGCCTTGCCTTGCGTTACCCTTTCCTTGCCTGGCCGTGCATTGCGTAGCCGTGCGTTGCCGTTCCTTAGCCTTGTTTCCCCTTGCCGTGCCTTGCCTTTTGTTACACTTGCCCTGCCTTGCTTTGCCTTGCCTTCCTTTCCTTCCGTTACTCTTTCCTTGCCTAACCGTGCACTGCCTAGCCTTGCGTTGTCGTGCATTAGCTTTGCCTCCCCAAACCGTGCCTTGCCTTGCGTTACCATTTCCTTGCCTTGCCCTGCATTGCCTAGCCCTGTGTTGTCGTGCCTTAGTCTTGTTTGCCCTTACCGTGCCGTTCCTTCCGTTACCCTTGCCTTTCCCTGCTTTCCCTAGCCTTCCTTGCCTTCCGTGCATTGCCTAGCCTTGCGTTGTCCTGCCTTAGCCTTGCCTCGCCTGACCGTGCCTTGCCTTGCGTTACCCTTTCCTTGCCTTTCCGTGAATTGCCTAGCCGTGCGTTGTCGTGCATCAGCCTTGCCTTGCCTGACCGTGCCTTGCCTTGAGTTACCCTTACCTTGCCTTGCTTTCCCTTCCTTTCATTGCCTTCCGTTACTCTTTGCTTTCCTTCCGTGCATTGCCTAGCCGTGCGTTGCCGTGCCTTAGCCTTGTTTCCCCTTGCCGTGCCGTTCCTTCCGTTACCCTTGCCTTGCCTTGCTTTCCCTTGCCTTCCTTGCCTTCCGTTACTCTTTGCTTGCCTTCTGTGCATTGCCTAGCCTTGCGTTGTCGTGCCTTAGCCTTGCCTCGCGTAACGGTGCCTTGCCTTGCGTTACCCTTTCCTTTCCTTGCCGTGCATTGGCTAGCCTTGCATTGTCGTGCCTTAGCCTTGCCTCGCCTGACCGTGCCTTGCCTTGCGTTACCCTTTCCTTGCCTTGCCGTGAATTGCCTAGCCGTGCGTTGTCGTGCATCAGCCTTGCCTTGCCTCACCGTGCCTTGCCTTGCGTTACCCTTACCTTACTTTGCTTTCGCTTACTTTCATTGCCTTCCGTTACTCTTTGCTTTCCTTCCGTGCATTGCCTAGCCTTGCGTTGTCGTGCCTTAGCCTTGCCTCGCCTGACAGTGCCTTGCCTTGCGTTACCCATTCCTTGCCTTGCCGTGCATTGCCTAGCCATGCGTTGCCGTGCCTTAGCCTTGTTTCCCCTTGCCGTGCCGTTCCTTCCGTTACCCTTGCCTTGCCTTGCTTTCCCTTGCCCTCCTTGCCTTCCGTTACTCTTTGCTTGCCTTCCGTGCATTGCCTAGCCTTGCGTTGTCGTGCCTTAGCCTTGCCTCGCGTAACGGTGTCTTGCCTTGCGTTACCCTTTCCTTCCCTTGCCGTGCATTGCCTAGCCGTGCGTTGCCGTGCCTTAGTCTTGTTTCCCCTTGCCGTGCTGTTCCTTCCGTTACCCTTGCCTTGCCTTGCATTCCCTTGCCTTCCTTGCCTTCCGTTACTCTTCGCTTGCCTTCCGTGCATTGCCTAGCCTTGCGTTGTCGTGCCTTAGCCTTGCCTCGCCTGACCGTGCCTTGCCTTGCGTTACCCTTTCCTTGCCTTGCCGTGCATAGCCTAGCCGTGCGTTGTCGTGCATCAGCCTTGCCTTGCCTCACCGTGCCTTGCCTTGCGTTACCCTTTCCTTGCCTTGCCGTGCATTGCCTAGCCGTGCGTTGCCGTGCCTTAGCCTTGTTTCCCCTTGCCGTGCGGTTCCTTCTGTTACCCTTGCCTTGCCTTGATTTCCCTTGCCTTCCTTGCCTTCCGTTACTCTTTGCTTGCCTTCCGTGCATTGCCTAGCCTTGCGTTGTCGTGCATTCGCCTTCCTCCCCAAACCGTGCCTTGCCTTGCGTTACCCTTTCCTTGCCTTGCCCTGCATTGCCTAGCCCTGTGTTGTCGTGCCTTAGCCTTGTTTCCCCTTACCGTGCCGTTCCTTTCGTTACCCTTGCCTTCCCCTGCTTTCCCTTGCCTTCCTTGCCTTCCGTTACTCTTTGCTTGCCTTCCGTGCATTGCCTAGCCTTGCGTTGTCGTGCCTTAGCCTTGCCTCGCCTGACCGTGCCTTGCCTTGCGTTACCCTTTCCTTGCCTTGCCGTGCATTGCCTAGCCGTGCGTTGTCGTGCATCAGCCTTGCCTTGCCTCACCGTGCCTTGCCTTGCCTTACCCTTACCTTGATTGCTTTCCCTTACTTTCATTGCCTTCCGTTACTCTTTGCTTTCCTTCCGTGCATTGCCTAGCCTTGCGTTGTCGTGCCTTAGCCTTGCCTCGCCTGAAGTGCCTTGCCTTACGTTACCCTTTCCTTGCCTTGCCGTGCATTGCCTAGCCGTGCGTTGCCGTGCCTTAGCCTTGTTTCCTCTTGCCGTGCCGTTCCTTCCGTTACCTTTCCCTTGCCTTGCTTTCCCTTGCCTTCCTTGCCTTCCGTTACTCTTTGCTTGCCTTCCGTGCATTGCCTAGCCTTGCGTTGTCGTGCCTTAGCCTTGCCTCGCGTAACGGTGCCTTCCCTTGCGTTACTCTTTCCTTTCCTTGCCGTGCATTGGCTAGCCCTGCGTTGTCGTGCCTTAGCCTTGTTTCCCCTTACCGTGCCGTTCCTTCCGTTACCCTTGCCTTCCCCTGCTTTCCCTTGCCTTCCTTGCCTTCCGTTACTCTTTGCTTGCCTTCCGTGCATTGCCTAGCCTTGCGTTGTCGTGCCTTAGCCTTGCCTCGCCTGACCGTGCCTTGCCTTGCGTTACCCTTTCCTTGCCTTGCCGTGCATAGCCTAGCCGTGCGTTGTCGTGCATCAGCCTTGCCTTGCCTCACCGTGCCTTGCCTTGCGTTACCCTTTCCTTGCCTTGCCGTGCATTTCCTAGCCGTGCGTTGCCGTGCCTTAGCCTTGTTTCCCCTTGCCGTGCCGTTCCTTCTGTTACCCTTGCCTTGCCTTGCTTTCCCTTGCCTTCCTTGCCTTTAGTTACTCTTAGCTTGCCTTCCGTGCATTGCCTAGCCTTGCGTTGTCGTGCATTCGCCTTCCTCCCCAAACCGTGTCTTGCCTTGCGTTACCCTTTCCTTGCCTTGCCCTGCATTTCCTAGCCCTGTGTTGTCGTGCCTTAGCCTTGTTTCCCCTTACCGTGCCGTTCCTTCCGTTACCCTTGCCTTCCCCTGCTTTCCCTTGCCTTCCTTGCCTTCCGTTACTCTTCGCTTGCCTTCCGTGCATTGCCTAGCCTTGCGTTGTCGTGCCTTAGCCTTGCCTCGCCTGACCGTGCCTTGCCTTGAGTTACCCTTTCCTTGCCTTGCCGTGCATTGCCTAGCCGTGCGTTGTCGTGCATTTGCCTTGTCTTGCCTCACCGTGCTTTGCCTTGCGTTACCCTTTCCTTGCCTTGCCGTGCATTGCCTAGCCCTGCATTGTCGTGCCTTAGCTTTGTTTCCCCTTACCGTGCCGTTCCTTTCGTTACCCTTGCCTTCCCTTGCTTTCCCTTGCCTTCCTTGCCTTCCGTTACTCTTTGCTTGCCTTCCGTTCATTGCCTAGCCTTGCGTTGTCGTGCCTTAGCCTTGCCTCGCCTGACCGTGCCTTGCCTTGCGTTACCGTTTCCTTGCCTTGCCGTGCATTGCCTAGCCATGCGTTGCCGTGCCTTAGCCTTGTTTCCCCTTGCCGTGCCGTTCCTTCCGTTACCCTTGCCTTGCCTTGCTTTCCCTTGCCTTCCTTGCCTTCCGTTACTCTTTGCTTGCCTTCCGTGCATTGCCTAGCCTTGCGTTGTCGTGCCTTAGCCTTGCCTCGCCTGACCGTGCCTTGCCTTGCGTTACCCTTTCCTTGCCTTGCCGTGCATTGCCTAGCCGTGCGTTGTCGTGCATTTGCCTTGCCTTGCCTCACCGTGCCTTGCCTTGCATTACCCTTTCCTTGCCTGGCCGTGCATTGCCTAGCCGTGCGTTGTCGTGCATTAGCCTTGTCTTGCCTTACCGTGCCTTGTCTTGCGTTACCCTTTCCTTGCCTGGCCGTGCATTGCGTAGCCGTGCGTTGCCGTTCCTTAGCCTTGTTTCCCCTTGCCGTGCCTTGCCTTTTGTTACACTTGCCCTGCCTTGCTTTGCCTTGCCTTCCTTTCCTTCCGTTACTCTTTCCTTGCCTAGCCGTGCACTGCCTAGCCTTGCGTTGTCGTGCATTAGCTTTGCCTCCCCAAACCGTGCCTTGCCTTGCGTTACCATTTCCTTGCCTTGCCCTGCATTGCCTAGCCCTGTGTTGTCGTGCCTTAGTCTTGTTTGCCCTTACCGTGCCGTTCCTTCCGTTACCCTTGCCTTTCCCTGCTTTCCCTAGCCTTCCTTGCCTTCCGTGCATTGCCTAGCCTTGCGTTGTCCTGCCTTAGCCTTGCCTCGCCTGACCGTGCCTTGCCTTGCGTTACCCTTTCCTTGCCTTGCCGTGAATTGCCTAGCCGTGCGTTGTCGTGCATCAGCCTTGCCTTGCCTCACCGTGCCTTGCCTTGCGTTACCCTTACCTTGCCTTGCTTTCCCTTCCTTTCATTGCCTTCCGTTACTCTTTGCTTTCCTTCCGTGCATTGCCTAGCCGTGCGTTGCCGTGCCTTAGCCTTGTTTCCCCTTGCCGTGCCGTTCCTTCCGTTACCCTTGCCTTGCCTTGCTTTCCCTTGCCTTCCTTGCCTTCCGTTACTCTTTGCTTGCCTTCTGTGCATTGCCTAGCCTTGCGTTGTCGTGCCTTAGCCTTGCCTCGCGTAACGGTGCCTTGCCTTGCGTTACCCTTTCCTTTCCTTGCCGTGCATTGGCTAGCCCTGCGTTGTCGTGCCTTAGCCTTGTTTCCCCTTACCGTGCCGTTCCTTCCGTTACCCTTGCCTTCCCCTGCTTTCCCTTGCCTTCCTTGCCTTCCGTTACTCTTTGCTTGCCTTCCGTTTATTGCCTAGCCTTGCGTTGTCGTGCCTTAGCCTTGCCGCGCCTTACCGTGCCTTGCCTTGCGTTACCCTTTCCTTGCCTTGCCGTGCATTGCCTAGCCTTGCATTGTCGTGCCTTAGCCTTGCCTCGCCTGACCGTGCCTTGCCTTGCGTTACCCTTTCCTTGCCTTGCCGTGCATTGCCTAGCCGTGCGTTGTCGTGCATCAGCCTTGCCTTGCCTCATCGTGCCTTGCCTTGCGTTACCCTTTCCTTGCCTTGCCGTGCATTGCCTAGCCGTGCGTTGCCGTGCCTTAGCCTTGTTTCCCCTTGCCGTGCCGTTCCTTCTGTTACCCTTGCCTTGCCTTGCTTTCCCTTGCCTTCCTTGCGTTCCGTTACTCTTTGCTTGCCTTCCGTGCATTGCCTAGCCTTGCGTTGTCGTGCATGCGCCTTCCTCCCCAAACCGTGCTTTGCCTTGCGTTACCCTTTCCTTGCCTTGCCGTGCATTGCCTAGCCCTGCGTTGTCGTGCCTTAGCCTTGTTTCCCCTTACCGTGCCGTTCCTTTCGTTGCCCTTGCCTTCCCTTGCTTTCCCTTGCCTTCCTTGCCTTCCGTTACTCTTTGCTTGCCTTCCGTTCATTGCCTAGCCTTGCGTTGTCGTGCCTTAGCCTTGCCTCGCCTGACCGTGCCTTGCTTTGCGTTACCCTTTCCTTGCCTTGCCGTGCATTGCCTAGCCGTGCATTGTCGTGCATTTGCCTTGCCTTGCCTCACCGTGCCTTGCCTTGCGTTACCCTTTCCTTGCCTGTCCGTGCATTGCCTAGCCGTGCGTTGTCGTGCATTAGCCTTGTCTTGCCTTACCGTGCCTTGCGTTGCGTTACCCTTTCCTTGCCTGGCCGTGCATTGCGTAGCCGTGCGTTGCCGTTCCTTAGCCTTGTTTCCCCTTGCCGTGACTTGCCTTTTGTTACACTTGCCTTGCCTTGCTTTGCCTTGCCTTCCTTTCCTTCCGTTACTCTTTCCTTGCCTAGCCGTGCACTGCCTAGCCTTGCGTTGTCGTGCATTAGCTTTGCCTCCCCAAACCGTGCCTTGCCTTGCGTTACCATTTCCTTGCCTTGCCCTGCATTGCCTAGCCCTGTGTTGTCGTACCTTAGTCTTGTTTGCCCTTACCGTGCCGTTCCTTCCGTTACCCTTGCCTTTTTCCTGCTTTCCCTAGCCTTCCTTGCCTTCGGTTCCTCTTTGCTTGCCTTCCGTGCATTGCCTAGCCTTGCGTTGTCGTGCCTTAGCCTTGCCTCGCCTGACCGTGCCTTGCCTTGCGTTACCCATTCCTTGCCTTGCCGTGAATTG
This sequence comes from Macrotis lagotis, assembly GCF_037893015.1. Classification (NCBI taxonomy): domain Eukaryota; kingdom Metazoa; phylum Chordata; class Mammalia; order Peramelemorphia; family Peramelidae; genus Macrotis; species Macrotis lagotis. The sequence continues at coordinate 81,805 of NW_027422144.1, read as the reverse complement.
CCTAGCCGTGCGTTGCCGTGCATCAGCCTTGCCTTGCCTCACCGTGCCTTGCCTTGAGTTACCCTTACCTTGCCTTGGTTTCCCTTCCTTTCATTGCCTTCCGTTACTCTTTGCTTTCCTTCCGTGCATTGCCTAGCCTTGCGTTGTCGTGCCTTAGCCTTGCCTCGCCTGAAGTGCCTTGCCTTGCGTTACCCTTTCCTTGCCTTGCCGTGCATTGCCTAGCCGTGCGTTGCCGTGCCTTAGCCTTGTTTCCCCTTGCCGTGCCGTTCCTTCTGTTACCCTTGCCTTGCCTTGCTTTCCTTTGCCTTCCTTGCCTTCCGTTACTCTTTGCTTGCCTTCCGTGCACTGCCTAGCCTTGCGTTGTCGTGCATTCGCCTTCCTCCCCAAACCGTGCCTTGCCTTGCGTTACCCTTTCCTTGCCTTGCCCTGCATTTCCTAGCCCTGTGTTGTCGTGCCTTAGCCTTGTTTCCCCTTACCGTGCCGTTCCTTTCGTTACCCTTGCCTTCCCCTGCTTTCCCTTGCCTTCCTTGCCTTCCGTTACTTTTTGCTTGCCTTCCGTGCATTGCCTAGCCTTGCGTTGTCGTGCCTTAGCCTTGCCTCGCCTGACCGTGCCTTGCCTTGAGTTACCCTTTCCTTGCCTTGCCGTGCATTGCTTAGCCGTGCGTTGTCGTGCATTTGCCTTGTCTTGCCTCACCGTGCTTTGCCTTGCGTTACCCTTTCCTTGCTTTGCCATGCATTGCCTAGCCCTGCATTGTCGTGCCTTAGCTTTGTTTCCCCTTACCGTGCCGTTCCTTTCGTTGCCCTTGCCTTCCCTTGCTTTCCCTTGCCTTCCTTGCCTTCCGTTACTCTTTGCTTGCCTTCCGTTCATTGCCTAGCCTTGCGTTGTCGTGCCTTAGCCTTGCCTCGCCTGACCGTGCCTTGCCTTGCGTTACCCTTTCCTTGCCTTGCCGTGCATTGCCTAGCCCTGCGTTGTCGTGCATTTGCCTTGCCTTGCCTCACCGTGCCTTGCCTTGCGTTACCCTTTGCTTGCCTGGCCGTGCATTGCCTAGCCGTGCGTTGTCGTGCATTAGCCTTGTCTTGCCTTACCGTGCCTTGCCTTGCGTTACCCTTTCCTTGCCTGGCCGTGCATTGCGTAGCCGTGCGTTGCCGTTCCTTAGCCTTGTTTCCCCTTGCCGTGCCTTGCCTTTTGTTACACTTGCCTTGCCTTGCTTTGCCTTGCCTTCCTTTCCTTCCGTTACTCTTTCCTTGCCTAACCGTGCACTGCCTAGCCTTGCGTTGTCGTGCATTAGCTTTGCCTCCCCAAACCGTGCCTTGCCTTGCGTTACCATTTCCTTGCCTTGCCCTGCATTGCCTAGCCCTGTGTTGTCGTGCCTTAGTCTTGTTTGCGCTTACCGTGCCGTTCCTTCCGTTACCCTTGCCTTTCCCTGCTTTCCCTAGCCTTCCTTGCCTTCCGTGCATTGCCTAGCCTTGCGTTGTCGTGCCTTAGCCTTGCCTCGCCTGACCGTGCCTTGCCTTGCGTTACCCTTTCCTTGCCTTGCCATGAATTGCCTAGCCGTGCGTTGTCGTGCATCAGCCTTGCCTTGCCTCACCGTGCCTTGCCTTGCGTTACCCTTACCTTGCTTTGCTTTCCCTTACTTTCATTGCCTTCCGTTACTCTTTGCTTTCCTTCCGTGTATTGCCTAGCCTTGCGTTGTCGTGCCTTAGCCTTGCCTCGCCTGACAGTGCCTTGCCTTGCGTTACCCTTTCCTTGCCTTGCCGTGCATTGCCTAGCCGTGCGTTGCCGTGCCTTAGCCTTGTTTCCCCTTGCCGTGCCGTTCCTTCCGTTACCCTTGCCTTGCCTTGCTTTCCCTTGCCTTCCTTGCCTTCCGTTACTCTTTGCTTGCCTTCCGTGCATTGCCTAGCCTTGCGTTGTCGTGCCTTAGCCTTGCCTCGCGTAACGGTGCCTTGCCTTGCGTTACCCTTTCCTTGCCTTGCCGTGCATTGCCTAGCCGTGCGTTGCCGTGCCTTAGCCTTGTTTCCCCTTGCCGTGCCGTTCCTTCCGTTACCCTTGCCTTGCCTTGCTTTCCCTTGCCTTCCTTGCCTTCCGTTACTCTTTGCTTACCTTCCGTGCATTGCCTAGCCTTGCGTTGTCGTGCCTTAGCCTTGCCTCGCCTGACCGTGCCTTGCCTTGCGTTACCCTTTCCTTGCCTTGCCGTGCATAGCCTAGCCGTGCGTTGTCGTGCATCAGCCTTGCCTTGCCTCACCGTGCCTTGCCTTGCGTTACCCTTTCCTTGCCTTGCCGTGCATTGCCTAGCCGTGCGTTGCCGTGCCTTAGCCTTGTTTCCCCTTGCCGTGCCGTTCCTTCTGTTACCCTTGCCTTGCCTTGCTTTCCCTTGCCTTCCTTGCCTTCCGTTACTCTTTGCTTGCCTTCCGTGCATTGCCTAGCCTTGCGTTGTCGTGCATTCGCCTTCCTCCCCAAACCGTGCCTTGCCTTCCGTTACCCTTTCCTTGCCTTGCCCTGCATTGCCTAGCCCTGTGTTGTCGTGCCTTAGCCTTGTTTCCCTTACCGTGCCGTTCCTTTCGTTACCCTTGCCTTCCCCTGCTTTCCCTTGCCTTCCTTGTCTTCCGTTACTCTTTGCTTGCCTTCCGTGCTTTGCCTAGCCTTGCGTTGTCGTGCCTTAGCCTTGCCTCGCCTGACCGTGCCTTGCCTTGTGTTACCCTTTCCTTGCCTTGCCGTGCATTGCCTAGCCGTGCGTTGTCGTGCATTTGCCTTGTCTTGCCTCACCGTGCTTTGCCTTGCGTTACCCTTTCCTTGCCTTGCCGTGCATTGCCTAGCCCTGCATTGTCGTGCCTTAGCTATGTTTCCCCTTACCGTGCCGTTCCTTTCGTTGCCCTTGCCTTCCCTTGCTTTCCCTTGCCTTCCTTGCCTTCCGTTACTCTTTGCTTGCCTTCCGTTCATTGCCTAGCCTTGCGTTGTCGTGCCTTAGCCTTGCCTCGCCTGACCGTGCCTTGCCTTGCGTTACCCTTTCCTTGCCTTGCCGTGAATTGCCTAGCCGTGCGTTGTCGTGCATCAGCCTTGCCTTGCCTCACCGTGCCTTGCCTTGCGTTACACTTACCTTGCCTTGCTTTCCCTTCCTTTCATTGCCTTCCGTTACTCTTTGCTTTCCTTCCGTGCATTGCCTAGCCGTGCGTTGCCGTGCCTTAGCCTTGTTTCCCCTTGCCGTGCCGTTCCTTCCGTTACCCTTGCCTTCCCCTGCTTTCCCTTGCCTTCCTTGCCTTCCGTTACTCTTTGCTTGCCTTCCGTTTATTGCCTAGCCTTGCGTTGTCGTGCCTTAACCTTGCCGCGCCTTACCGTGCCTTGCCTTGCGTTACCCTTTCCTTGCCTTGCCGTGCATTGCCTAGCCTTGCATTGTCGTGCCTTAGCCTTGCCTCGCCTGACCGTGCCTTGCCTTGCGTTACCCTTTCCTTGCCTTGCCGTGCATTGCCTAGCCGTGCGTTGTCGTGCATCAGCCTTGCCTTGCCTCATCGTGCCTTGCCTTGCGTTACCCTTTCCTTGCCTTGCCGTGCATTGCCTAGCCGTGCGTTGCCGTGCCTTAGCCTTGTTTCCCCTTGCCGTGCCGTTCCTTCTGTTACCCTTGCCTTGCCTTGCTTTCCCTTGCCTTCCTTGCGTTCCGTTACTCTTTGCTTGCCTTCCGTGCATTGCCTAGCCTTGCGTTGTCGTTCATGCGCCTTCCTCCCCAAACCGTGCTTTGCCTTGCGTTACCCTTTCCTTGCCTTGCCCTGCATTGCCTAGCCCTGTGTTGTCGTGCCTTAGCCTTGTTTCCCCTTACCGTGCCGTTCCTTTCGTTGCCCTTGCCTTCCCTTGCTTTCCCTTGCCTTCCTTGCCTTCCGTTACTCTATGCTTGCCTTCCGTTCATTGCCTAGCCTTGCGTTGTCGTGCCTTAGCCTTGCCTCGCCTGACCGTGCCTTGCCTTGCGTTACCCTTTCCTTGCCTTGCCGTGCATTGCCTAGCCGTGCATTGTCGTGCATTTGCCTTGCCTTGCCTCACCGTGCCTTGCCTTGCGTTACCCTTTCCTTGCCTGTCCGTGCATTGCCTAGCCGTGCGTTGTCGTGCATTAGCCTTGTCTTGCCTTACCGTGCCTTGCGTTGCGTTACCCTTTCCTTGCCTGGCCGTGCATTGCGTAGCCGTGCGTTGCCGTTCCTTAGCCTTGTTTCCCCTTGCCGTGACTTGCCTTTTGTTACACTTGCCTTGCCTTGCTTTGCCTTGCCTTCCTTTCCTTCCGTTACTCTTTCCTTGCCTAGCCGTGCACTGCCTAGCCTTGCGTTGTCGTGCATTAGCTTTGCCTCCCCAAACCGTGCCTTGCCTTGCGTTACCATTTCCTTGCCTTGCCCTGCATTGCCTAGCCCTGTGTTGTCGTACCTTAGTCTTGTTTGCCCTTACCGTGCCGTTCCTTCCGTTACCCTTGCCTTTTTCCTGCTTTCCCTAGCCTTCCTTGCCTTCGGTTCCTCTTTGCTTGCCTTCCGTGCATTGCCTAGCCTTGCGTTGTCGTGCCTTAGCCTTGCCTCGCCTGACCGTGCCTTGCCTTGCGTTACCCATTCCTTGCCTTGCCGTGAATTGCCTAGCCGTGCGTTGCCGTGCATCAGCCTTGCCTTGCCTCACCGTGCCTTGCCTTGAGTTACCCTTACCTTGCCTTGGTTTCCCTTCCTTTCATTGCCTTCCGTTACTCTTTGCTTTCCTTCCGTGCATTGCCTAGCCTTGCGTTGTCGTGCCTTAGCCTTGCCTCGCCTGAAGTGCCTTGCCTTGCGTTACCCTTTCCTTGCCTTGCCGTGCATTGCCTAGCCGTGCGTTGCCGTGCCTTAGCCTTGTTTCCCCTTGCCGTGCCGTTCCTTCTGTTACCCTTGCCTTGCCTTGCTTTCCCTTGCCTTCCTTGCCTTCCGTTACTCTTTGCTTGCCTTCCGTGCACTGCCTAGCCTTGCGTTGTCGTGCATTCGCCTTCCTCCCCAAACCGTGCCTTGCCTTGCGTTACCCTTTCCTTGCCTTGCCCTGCATTTCCTAGCCCTGTGTTGTCGTGCCTTAGCCTTGTTTCCCCTTACCGTGCCGTTCCTTTCGTTACCCTTGCCTTCCCCTGCTTTCCCTTGCCTTCCTTGCCTTCCGTTACTCTTTGCTTGCCTTCCGTGCATTGCCTAGCCTTGCGTTGTCGTGCCTTAGCCTTGCCTCGCCTGACCGTGCCTTGCCTTGAGTTACCCTTTCCTTGCCTTGCCGTGCATTGCTTAGCCGTGCGTTGTCGTGCATTTGCCTTGTCTTGCCTCACCGTGCTTTGCCTTGCGTTACCCTTTCCTTGCTTTGCCATGCATTGCCTAGCCCTGCATTGTCGTGCCTTAGCTTTGTTTCCCCTTACCGTGCCGTTCCTTTCGTTGCCCTTGCCTTCCCTTGCTTTCCCTTGCCTTCCTTGCCTTCCGTTACTCTTTGCTTGCCTTCCGTTCATTGCCTAGCCTTGCGTTGTCGTGCCTTAGCCTTGCCTCGCCTGACCGTGCCTTGCCTTGCGTTACCCTTTCCTTGCCTTGCCGTGCATTGCCTAGCCCTGCGTTGTCGTGCATTTGCCTTGCCTTGCCTCACCGTGCCTTGCCTTGCGTTACCCTTTGCTTGCCTGGCCTTGCATTGCCTAGCCGTGCGTTGTCGTGCATTAGCCTTGTCTTGCCTTACCGTGCCTTGCCTTGCGTTACCCTTTCCTTGCCTGGCCGTGCATTGCGTAGCCGTGCGTTGCCGTTCCTTAGCCTTGTTTCCCCTTGCCGTGCCTTGCCTTTTGTTACACTTGCCTTGCCTTGCTTTGCCTTGCCTTCCTTTCCTTCCGTTACTCTTTCCTTGCCTAGCCGTGCACTGCCTAGCCTTGCGTTGTCGTGCATTAGCTTTGCCTCCCCAAACCGTGCCTTGCCTTGCGTTACCATTTCCTTGCCTTGCCCTGCATTGCCTAGCCCTGTGTTGTCGTGCCTTAGTCTTGTTTGCGCTTACCGTGCCGTTCCTTCCGTTACCCTTGCCTTTCCCTGCTTTCCCTAGCCTTCCTTGCCTTCCGTGCATTGCCTAGCCTTGCGTTGTCGTGCCTTAGCCTTGCCTCGCCTGACCGTGCCTTGCCTTGCGTTACCCTTTCCTTGCCTTGCCGTGAATTGCCTAGCCGTGCGTTGTCGTGCATCAGCCTTGCCTTGCCTCACCGTGCCTTGCCTTGCGTTACCCTTACCTTGCTTTGCTTTCCCTTACTTTCATTGCCTTCCGTTACTCTTTGCTTTCCTTCCGTGTATTGCCTAGCCTTGCGTTGTCGTGCCTTAGCCTTGCCTCGCCTGACAGTGCCTTGCCTTGCGTTACCCTTTCCTTGCCTTGCCGTGCATTGCCTAGCCGTGCGTTGCCGTGCCTTAGCCTTGTTTCCCCTTGCCGTGCCGTTCCTTCCGTTACCGTTGCCTTGCCTTGCATTCCCTTGCCTTCCTTGCCTTCCGTTACTCTTTGCTTGCCTTCCGTGCATTGCCTAGCCTTGCGTTGTCGTGCCTTAGCCTTGCCTCGCGTAACGGTGCCTTGCCATGCGTTACCCTTTCCTTGCCTTGCCGTGCATTGCCTAGCCGTGCGTTGCCGTGCCTTAGCCTTGTTTCCCCTTGCCGTGCCGTTCCTTCCGTTACCCTTGCCTTGCCTTGCTTTCCCTTGCCTTCCTTGCCTTCCGTTACTCTTTGCTTGCCTTCCGTGCATTGCCTAGCCTTGCGTTGTCGTGCCTTAGCCTTGCCACGCCTGACCGTGCCTTGCCTTGCGTTACCCTTTCCTTGCCTTGCCGTGCATAGCCTAGCCGTGCGTTGTCGTGCATCAGCCTTGCCTTGCCTCACCGTGCCTTGCCTTGCGTTACCCTTTCCTTGCCTTGCCGTGCATTGCCTAGCCGTGCGTTGCCGTGCCTTAGCCTTGTTTCCCCTTGCCGTGCCGTTCCTTCTGTTACCCTTGCCTTGCCTTGCTTTCCCTTGCCTTCCTTGCCTTCCGTTACTCTTTGCTTGCCTTCCGTGCATTGCCTAGCCTTGCGTTGTCGTGCATTCGCCTTCCTCCCCAAACCGTGCCTTGCCTTCCGTTACCCTTTCCTTGCCTTGCCCTGCATTGCCTAGCCCTGTGTTGTCGTGCCTTAGCCTTGTTTCCCTTACCGTGCCGTTCCTTTCGTTACCCTTGCCTTCCCCTGCTTTCCCTTGCCTTCCTTGTCTTCCGTTACTCTTTGCTTGCCTTCCGTGCTTTGCCTAGCCTTGCGTTGTCGTGCCTTAGCCTTGCCTCGCCTGACCGTGCCTTGCCTTGTGTTACCCTTTCCTTGCCTTGCCGTGCATTGCCTAGCCGTGCGTTGTCGTGCATTTGCCTTGTCTTGCCTCACCGTGCTTTGCCTTGCGTTACCCTTTCCTTGCCTTGCCGTGCATTGCCTAGCCCTGCATTGTCGTGCCTTAGCTATGTTTCCCCTTACCGTGCCGTTCCTTTCGTTGCCCTTGCCTTTCCTTGCTTTCCCTTGCCTTCCTTGCCTTCCGTTACTCTTTGCTTGCCTTCCGTTCATTGCCTAGCCTTGCGTTGTCGTGCCTTAGCCTTGCCTCGCCTGACCGTGCCTTGCCTTGCGTTACCCTTTCCTTGCCTTGCCGTGAATTGCCTAGCCGTGCGTTGTCGTGCATCAGCCTTGCCTTGCCTCACCGTGCCTTGCCTTGCGTTACACTTACCTTGCCTTGCTTTCCCTTCCTTTCATTGCCTTCCGTTACTCTTTGCTTTCCTTCCGTGCATTGCCTAGCCTTGCGTTGTCGTGCCTTAGCCTTGCCTCGCCTGACACTGCCTTGCCTTGCGTTACCCTTTCCTTGCCTTGCCGTGCATTGCCTAGCCGTGCGTTGCCGTGCCTTAGCCTTGTTTCCCCTTGCCGTGCCGTTCCTTCCGTTACCCTTGCCTTCCCCTGCTTTCCCTTGCCTTCCTTGCCTTCCGTTACTCTTTGCTTGCCTTCCGTTTATTGCCTAGCCTTGCGTTGTCGTGCCTTAGCCTTGCCGCGCCTTACCGTGCCTTGCCTTGCGTTACCCTTTCCTTGCCTTGCCGTGCATTGCCTAGGCTTGTGTTGTCGTGCCTTAGCCTTGCCTCGCCTGACCGTGCCTTGCCTTGCGTTACCCTTTCCTTGCCTTGCCGTGCATTGCCTAGCCGTGCGTTGTCGTGCATCAGCCTTGCCTTGCCTCACCGTGCCTTGCCTTGCGTTACCCTTTCCTTGCCTTAGCCTTGCCTCGCCTGACCGTGCCTTGCCTTGCGTTACCCTTTCCTTGCCTTGCCGTGCATTGCCTAGCCGTGCGTTGTCGTGCATTTGCCTTGTCTTGCCTCACCGTGCTTTGCCTTGCGTTACCCTTTCCTTGCCTTGCCGTGCATTGCCTAGCCCTGCATTGTCGTGCCTTAGCTTTGTTTCCCCTTACCGTGCCGTTCCTTTCGTTTCCCTTGCCTTCCCTTGCTTTCCCTTGCCTTCCTTGCCTTCCGTTACTCTTTGCTTGCCTTCCGTTCATTGCCTAGCCTTGCGTTGTCGTGCCTTAGCCTTGCCTCGCCTGACCGTGCCTTGCCTTGCGTTACCCTTTCCTTGCCTTGCCGTGCATTGCCTAGCCGTGCGTTGTCGTGCATTTGCCTTGCCTTGCCTCACCGTGCCTTGCCTTGCGTTACTCTTTCCTTGCCTGGCCGTGCATTGCCTAGCCGTGCATTGTCGTGCATTAGAGTTGTCTTGCCTTACCGTGCCTTGCCTTGCGTTACCCTTTCCTTGCCTGGCCGTGCATTGCGTAGCCGTGCGTTGCCGTTCCTTAGCCTTGTTTCCCCTTGCCGTGCCTTGCCTTTTGTTACACTTGCCTTGCCTTGCTTTGCCTTGCCTTCCTTTCCTTCCGTTACTCTTTCCTTGCCTAGCCGTGCACTGCCTAGCCTAGCATTGTCGTGCATTAGCTTTGCCTCCCCAAACCGTGCCTTGCCTTGCGATACCATTTCCTTGCCTTGCCCTGCATTGCCTAGCCCTGTGTTGTCGTGCCTTAGTCTTGTTTGCCCTTACCGTGCCGTTCCTTCCGTTACCCTTGCCTTTCCCTGCTTTCCCTAGCCTTCCTTGCCTTCCGTGCATTGCCTAGCCTTGCGTTGTCGTGCCTTAGCCTTGCCTCGCCTGACCGTGCCTTGCCTTGCGTTACCCTTTCCTTGCCTTGCCGTGAATTGCCTAGCCGTGCGTTGTCGTGCATCAGCCTTGCCTTGCCTCACCGTGCCTTGCCTTGCGTTACCCTTACCTTACTTTGCTTTCGCTTACTTTCATTGCCTTCCGTTACTCTTTGCTTTCCTTCCGTGCATTGCCTAGCCTTGCCTTGTCGTGCCTTAGCCTTGCTTCGCTTGACAGTGCCTTGCCTTGCGTTACCCTTTCCTTGCCTTGCCGTGCATTGCCTAGCCATGCGTTGCCGTGCCTTAGCCTTGTTTCCCCTTGCCGTGCCGTTCCTTCCGTTACCCTTGCCTTGCCTTGCTTTCCCTTGCCCTCCTTGCCTTCCGTTACTCTTTGCTTGCCTTCCGTGCATTGCCTAGCCTTGCGTTGTCGTGCCTTAGCCTTGCCTCGCGTAACGGTGTCTTGCCTTGCGTTACCCTTTCCTTCCCTTGCCGTGCATTGCCTAGCCGTGCGTTGCCGTGCCTTAGTCTTGTTTCCCCTTGCCGTGCTGTTCCTTCCGTTACCCTTGCCTTGCCTTGCATTCCCTTGCCTTCCTTGCCTTCCGTTACTCTTCGCTTGCCTTCCGTGCATTGCCTAGCCTTGCGTTGTCGTGCCTTAGCCTTGCCTCGCCTGACCGTGCCTTGCCTTGCGTTACCCTTTCCTTGCCTTGCCGTGCATAGCCTAGCCGTGCGTTGTCGTGCATCAGCCTTGCCTTGCCTCACCGTGCCTTGCCTTGCGTTACCCTTTCCTTGCCTTGCCGTGCATTGCCTAGCCGTGCGTTGCCGTACCTTAGCCTTGTTTCCCCTTGCCGTGCGGTTCCTTCTGTTACCCTTGCCTTGCCTTGCTTTCCCTTGCCTTCCTTGCCTTCCGTTACTCTTTGCTTGCCTTCCGTGCATTGCCTAGCCTTGCGTTGTCGTGCATTCGCCTTCCTCCCCAAACCGTGCCTTGCCTTGCGTTACCCTTTCCTTGCCTTGCCCTGCATTGCCTAGCCCTGTGTTGTCGTGCCTTAGCCTTGTTTCCCCTTACCGTGCCGTTCCTTTCGTTACCCTTGCCTTCCCCTGCTTTCCCTTGCCTTCCTTGCCTTCCGTTACTCTTTGCTTGCCTTCCGTGCATTGCCTAGCCTTGCGTTGTCGTGCCTTAGCCTTGCCTCGCCTGACCGTGCCTTGCCTTGCGTTACCCTTTCCTTGCCTTGCCGTGAATTGCCTAGCCGTGCGTTGTCGTGCATCAGCCTTGCCTTGCCTCACCGTGCCTTGCCTTGCGTTACCCTTACCTTGCTTTGCTTTCCCTTACTTTCATTGCCTTCCGTTACTCTTTGCTTTCCTTCCGTGCATTGCCTAGCCTTGCGTTGTCGTGCCTTAGCCTTGCCTCGCCTGACCGTGCCTTGCCTTGCGTTACCCTTTCCTTGCCTTGCCGTGCATAGCCTAGCCGTGCGTTGTCGTGCATCAGCCTTGCCTTGCCTCACCGTGCCTTGCCTTGCGTTACCCTTTCCTTGCCTTGCCGTGCTTTGCCTAACCGTGCGTTGTCGTGCCTTAGCATTGTTTCCCCTTGCCGTGTCTTTCCTTCTGTTACACTTGCCTTGCCTTGCTTTCCCTTGCCTTCCTTGCCTTCCGTTACTCTTAGCTTGCCTTCCGTGCATTGCCTAGCCTTGCGTTGTCGTGCATTCGCCTTCCTCCCCAAACCGTGTCTTGCCTTGCGTTACCCTTTCCTTGCCTTGCCCTGCATTGCCTAGCCCTGTGTTGTCGTGCCTTAGCCTTGTTTCCCCTTACCGTGCCGTTCCTTACGTTACCCTTGCCTTCCCCTGCTTTCCCTTGCCTTCCTTGCCTTCCGTTACTCTTTGCTTGCCTTCCGTGCATTGCCTAGCCTTGCGTTGTCGTGCCTTAGCCTTGCCTCGCCTGACCGTGCCTTGCCTTGAGTTACCCTTTCGTTGCCTTGCCGTGCATTGCCTAGCCGTGCGTTGTCGTGCATTTGCCTTGTCTTGCCTCACCGTGCTTTGCCTTGCGTTACCCTTTCCTTGCCTTGCCGTGCATTGCCTAGCCCTGCATTGTCGTGCCTTAGCTTTGTTTCCCCTTACCGTGCCGTTCCTTTCGTTACCCTTGCCTTCCCTTGCTTTCCCTTGCCTTCCTTGCCTTCCGTTACTCTTTGCTTGCCTTCCGTTCATTGCCTAGCCTTGCGTTGTCGTGCCTTAGCCTTGCCTCGCCTGACCGTGCCTTGCCTTGCGTTACCGTTTCCTTGCCTTGCCGTGCATTGCCTAGCCGTGCGTTGTCGTGCATTTGCCTTGCCTTGCCTCACCGTGCCTTGCCTTGCGTTACCCTTTCCTTGCCTGGCCGTGCATTGCCTAGCCGTGCGTTGTCGTGCATTAGCCTTGTCTTGCCTTACCGTGCCTTGCCTTGCGTTACCCTTTCCTTGCCTGGCCGTGCATTGCGTAGCCGTGCGTTGCCGTTCCTTAGCCTTGTTTCCCCTTGCCGTGCCTTGCCTTTTGTTACACTTGCCTTGCCTTGCTTTGCCTTGCCTTCCTTTCCTTCCGTTACTCTTTCCTTGCCTAGCCGTGCACTGCCTAGCCTTGCGTTGTCGTGCATTAGCTTTGCCTCCCCAAACCGTGCCTTGCCTTGCGTTACCATTTCCTTGCCTTGCCCTGCATTGCCTAGCCCTGTGTTGTCGTGCCTTAGTGTTGTTTGCCCTTACCGTGCCGTTCCTTCCGTTACCCTTGCCTTTCCCTGCTTTCCCTAGCCTTCCTTGCCTTCCGTGCATTGCCTAGCCTTGCGTTGTCGTGCCTTAGCCTTTCCTCGCCTGACCGTGCCTTGCCTTGCGTTACCCTTTCCTTGCCTTGCCGTGAATTGCCTAGCCGTGCGTTGTCGTGCATCAGCCTTGCCTTGCCTCACCGTGCCTTGCCTTGCGTTACCCTTACCTTACGTGGCTTTCGCTTACTTTCATTGCCTTCCGTTACTCTTTGCTTTCCTTCCGTGCATTGCCTAGCCTTGCGTTGTCGTGCCTTAGCCTTGCCTCGCCTGACAGTGCCTTGCCTTGCGTTACCCTTTCCTTGCCTTGCCGTGCATTGCCTAGCCATGCGTTGCCGTGCCTTAGCCTTGTTTCCCCTTGCCGTGCCGTTCCTTCCGTTACCCTTGCCTTGCCTTGCTTTCCCTTGCCTTCCTTGCCTTCCGTTACTCTTTGCTTGCCTTCCGTGCATTGCCTAGCCTTGCGTTGTCGTGCCTTAGCCTTGCCTCGCGTAACGGTGCCTTGCCTTGCGTTACCCTTTCCTTCCCTTGCCGTGCATTGCCTAGCCGTGCGTTGCCGTGCCTTAGTCTTGTTTCCCCTTGCCGTGCTGTTCCTTCCGTTACCCTTGCCTTGCCTTGCTTTCCCTTGCCTGCCTTGCCTTCCGTTACTCTTTGCTTGCCTTCCGTGCATTGCCTAGCCTTGCGTTGTCGTGCCTTAGCCTTGCCTCGCCTGACCGTGCCTTGCCTTGCGTTACCCTTTCCTTGCCTTGCCGTGCATAGCCTAGCCGTGCGTTGTCGTGCATCAGCCTTGACTTGCCTCACCGTGCCTTGCCTTGCGTTACCCTTTCCTTGCCTTGCCGTGCATTGCCTAGCCGTGCGTTGCCGTGCCTTAGCCTTGTTTCCCCTTGTCGTGCCGTTCCTTTTGTTACCCTTGCCTTGCCTTGCTTTCCCTTGCCTTCCTTGCCTTCCGTTACTCTTTGCTTGCCTTCCGTGCATTGCCTAGCCTTGCGTTGTCGTGCATTCGCCTTCCTCCCCAAACCGTGCCTTGCCTTGCGTTACCCTTTCCTTGCCTTGCCCTGCATTGCCTAGCCCTGTGTTGTCGTGCCTTAGCCTTGTTTCCCCTTACCGTGCCGTTCCTTTCGTTACCCTTGCCTTCCCCTGCTTTCCCATGCCTTCCTTGCCTTCCGTTACTCTTTGCTTGCCTTCCGTGCATTGCCTAGCCTTGCGTTGTCGTGCCTTAGCCTTGCCTCGCCTGACCGTGCCTTGCCTTGAGTTACCCTTTCCTTGCCTTGCCGTGCATTGCCTAGCCGTGCGTTGTCGTGCATTTGCCTTGTCTTGCCTCACCGTGCTTTGCCTTGCGTTACCCTTTCCTTGCCTTGCCGTGCATTGCCTAGCCCTGCATTGTCGTGCCTTAGCTTTGTTTCCCCTTACCGTGCCGTTCCTTTCGTTGCCCTTGCCTTCCCTTGCTTTCCCTTGCCTTCCTTGCCTTCCGTTACTCTTTGCTTGCCTTCCGTTCATTGCCTAGCCTTGCGTTGTCGTGCCTTAGCCTTGCCTCGCCTGACCGTGCCTTGCCTTGCGTTACCCTTTCCTTGCCTTGCCGTGCATTGCCTAGCCGTGCGTTGTCGTGCATTTGCCTTGCCTTGCCTCACCGTGCCTTGCCTTGCGTTACCCTTTCCTTGCCTGGCCGTGCATTGCCTAGCCGTGCGTTGTCGTGCATTAGCCTTGTCTTGCCTTACCGTGCCTTGCCTTGCGTTACCCTTTCCTTGCCTGGCCGTGCATTGCGTAGCCGTGCGTTGCCGTTCCTTAGCCTTGTTTCCCCTTGCCGTGCCTTGCCTTTTGTTACACTTGCCTTGCCTTGCTTTGCCTTGCCTTCCTTTCCTTCCGTTACTCTTTCCTTGCCTAGCCGTGCACTGCCTAGCCTTGCGTTGTCGTGCATTAGCTTTGCCTCCCCAAACCGTGCCTTGCCTTGCGTTACCATTTCCTTGCCTTGCCCTGCATTGCCTAGCCCTGTGTTGTCGTGCCTTAGTCTTGTTTGCCCTTACCGTGCCGTTCCTTCCGTTACCCTTGCCTTTCCCTGCTTTCCCTAGCCTTCCTTGCCTTCCGTGCATTGCCTAGCCTTGCGTTGTCGTGCCTTAGCCTTGCCTCGCCTGACCGTGCCTTGCCTTGCGTTACCCTTTCCTTGCCTTGCCGTGAATTGCCTAGCCGTGCGTTGTCGTGCATCAGCCTTGCCTTGCCTCACCGTGCCTTGCCTTGCGTTACCCTTACCTTGCCTTGCTTTCCCTTCCTTTCATTGCCTTCCGTTACTCTTTGCTTTCCTTCCGTGCATTGCCTAGCCGTGCGTTGCCGTGCCTTAGCCTTCTTTCCCCTTGCCGTGCCGTTCCTTCCGTTACCCTTGCCTTGCCTTGCTTTCCCTTGCGTTCCTTGCCTTCCGTTACTCTTTGCTTGCCTTCCGTGCATTGCCTAGCCTTGCGTTGTCGTGCCTTAGCCTTGCCTCGCGTAACGGTGCCTCGCCTTGCGTTACCCTTTCCTTTCCTTGCCGTGCATTGGCTAGCCCTGCGTTGTCGTGCCTTAGCCTTGTTTCCCCTTACCGTGCCGTTCCTTTCGTTACCCTTGCCTTCCCCTGCTTTCCCTTGCCTTCCTTGCCTTCCGTTACTCTTTGCTTGCCTTCCGTGCATTGCCTAGCCTTGCGTTGTCGTGCATTCGCCTTCCTCCCCAAACCGTGCCTTGCCTTGCGTTACCCTTTCCTTGCCTTGCCCTGCATTGCCTAGCCCTGTGTTGTCGTGCCTTAGCCTTGTTTCCCCTTACCGTGCCGTTCCTTTCGTTACCCTTGCCTTCCCCTGCTTTCCCTTGCCTTCCTTGCCTTCCGTTACTCTTTGCTTGCCTTCCGTGCATTGCCTAGCCTTGCGTTGTCGTGCCTTAGCCTTGCCTCGCCTGACCGTGCCTTGCCTTGAGTTACCCTTTCCTTGCCTTGCCGTGCATTGCCTAGCCGTGCTTTGTCGTGCATTTGCCTTGTGTTGCCTCACCGTGCTTTGCCTTGCGTTACCCTTTCCTTGCCTTGCCGTGCATTGCCTAGACCTGCATTGTCGTGCCTTAGCTTTGTTTCCCCTTACCGTGCCGTTCCTTTCGTTGCCCTTGCCTTCCCTTGCTTTCCCTTGCCTTCCTTGCCTTCCGTTACTCTTTGCTTGCCTTCCGTTCATTGCCTAGCCTTGCGTTGTCGTGCCTTAGCCTTGCCTCGCCTGACCGTGCCTTGCCTTGCGTTACCCTTTCCTTGCCTTGCCGTGCATTGCCTAGCCGTGCGTTGTCGTGCATTTGCCTTGCCTTGCATCACCGTGCCTTGCCTTGCGTTACCCTTTCCTTGCCTGGCCGTGCATTGCCTAGCCGTGCGTTGTCGTGCATTAGCCTTGTCTTGCCTTACCGTGGCTTGCCTTGCGTTACCCTTTCCTTGCCTGGCCGTGCATTGCGTAGCCGTGCGTTGCCGTTCCTTAGCCTTGTTTCCCCTTGCCGTGCATTGCCTTTTGTTACACTTGCCTTGCCTTGCTTTGCCTTGCCTTCCTTTCCTTCCGTTACTCTTTCCTTGCCTAGCCGTGCACTGCCTAGCCTTGCGTTGTCGTGCATTAGCTTTGCCTCCCCAAACCGTGCCTTGCCTTGCGTTACCATTTCCTTGCCTTGCCCTGCATTGCCTAGCCCTGTGTTGTCGTGCCTTAGTCTTGTTTGCCCTTACCGTGCCGTTCCTTCCGTTACCCTTGCCTTTCTCTGCTTTTCCTAGCCTTCCTTGCCTTCCGTTCCTCTTTGCTTGCCTTCCGTGCATTGCCTAGCCTTGCGTTTTCGTGCCTTAGCCTTGCCTCGCCTGACCGTGCCTTGCCTTGCGTTACCCTTTCTTTGCCTTGCCGTGAATTGCCTAGCCGTGCGTTGTCGTGCATTTGCCTTGCCTTGCCTCACCGTGCCTTGCCTTGCGTTACCCTTTCCTTGATGGCCGTGCATTGCTTACCCGTGCGTTGTCGTGCATTAGCCTTGTCTTGCCTTACCGTGCCTTGCCTTGCGTTACCCTTTCCTTGCCTGGCCGTGCATTGCCTACCCGTGCGTTGCCGTGCCTTAGCCTTGTTTCCCCTTGCCGTGCCGTTCCTTCCGTTACCCTTGCCTTGCCTTGCTTTCCCTTGCCTTCCTTGCCTTCCGTTACTCTTTGCTTGCCTTCCGTGCATTGCCTAGCCTTGCGTTGTCGTGCCTTAGCCTTGCCTCGCGTAACGGTGCCTTGCCTTGCGTTACCCTTTCCTTTCCTTGCCGTGCATTGGCTAGCCCTGCGTAGTCGTGCCTTAGCCTTGTTTCCCCTTACCGTGCCGTTCCTTCCGTTACCCTTGCCTTCCCCTGCTTTCCCTTGCCTTCCTTGAGTTCCGTTACTCTTTGCTTGCCTTCCGTTTATTGCCTAGCCTTGCGTTGTCGTGCCTTAGCCTTGCCGCGCCTTACCGTGCCTTGCCTTGCGTTACCCTTTCCTTGCCTTGCCGTGCATTGCCTAGCCTTGCGTTGTCGTGCCTTAGCCTTGCCTCGCCTGATCGTGCCCTGCCTTGCGTTACCCTTTCCTTGCCTTGCCGTGCATTGCTTAGCCGTGCGTTGTCGTGCATCAGCCTTGCCTTGCCTCACCGTGCCTTGCCTTGCGTTACCCTTTCCTTGCCTTGCCGTGCATTGCCTAGCCCTGTGTTGTCGTGCCTTAGCCTTGTTTCCCCTTACCGTGCCGTTCCTTTCGTTACCCTTGCCTTCCCCTGCTTTCCTTTGCCTTCCTTGCCTTCCGTTACTCTTTGCTTGCCTTCCGTGCATTGCCTAGCCTTGAGTTGTCGTGCCTTAGCCTTGTCTCGCCTGACCGTGCCTTGCCTTGAGTTACCCTTTCCTTGCCTTGCCGTGCATTGCCTAGCCGTGCGTTGTCGTGCATTTGCCTTGCCTTGCCTCACCGTGCTTTGCCTTGCGTTACCCTTTCCTTGCCTTGCCGTGCATTGCCTAGCCGTGCGTTGTCGTGCATTTGCCTTGTCTTGCCTCACCGTGCTTTGCCTTGCGTTACCCTTTCCTTGCGTTGCCTTGCATTGCCTAGCCCTGCATTGTCGTGCCTTAGCTTTGTTTCCCCTTACCGTGCCGTTCCTTTCGTTGCCCTTGCCTTCCCTTGCTTTCCCTTGCCTTCCTTGCCTTCCGTTACTCTTTGCTTGCCTTCCGTGCATTGCCTAGCCTTGAGTTGTCGTGCCTTAGCCTTGCCTCGCCTGACCGTGCCTTGCCTTGAGTTACCCTTTCCTTGCCTTGCCGTGCATTGCCTAGCCGTGCGTTGTCGTGCATTTGCCTTGTCTTGCCTCACCGTGCTTTGCCTTGCGTTACCCTTTCCTTGCCTTGCCGTGCATTGCCTAGCCCTGCATTGTCGTGCCTTAGCTTTGATTCCCCTTAGCGTGCCGTTCCTTTCGTTGCCCTTGCCTTCCCTTGCTTTCCCTTGCCTTCCTTGCCTTCCGTTACTCTTTGCTTGCCTTCCGTTCATTGCCTAGCCTTGCGTTGTCGTGCCTTAGCCTTGCCTCGCCTGACCGTGCCTTGCCTTGCGTTACCCTTTCCTTTCCTTGCCGTGCATTGCCTAGCCGTGCGTTGTCGTGCATCAGCCTTGCCTTGCCTCACCGTGCCTTGCCTTGCGTTACCCTTTCCTTGCCTTGCCGTGCATTGCCTAGCCGTGCGTTGCCGTGCCTTAGCCTTGTTTCCCCTTGCCCTGCCGTTCCTTCTGTTACCCTTGCCTTGCCTTGCTTTCCCTTGCCTTCCTTGCCTTCCGTTACTCTTTGCTTGCCTTCCGTGCATTGCCTAGCCTTGCGTTGTCGTGCCTTAGCCTTGCCTCGCCTGACCGTGCCTTGCCTTGAGTTACCCTTTCCTTGCCTTGCCGTGCATTGCCTAGCCGTGCGTTGTCGTGCATTTGCCTTGTCTTGCCTCACCCTGCTTTGCCTTGCGTTACCCTTTCCTTGCCTTGCCCTGCATTGCCTACCCCTGCATTGTCGGGCCTTAGCTTTGTTTCCCCTTACCGTGCCGTTCCTTTCGTTGCCCTTGCCTTCCCTTGCTTTCCCTTGCCTTCCTTGCCTTCCGTTACTCTTTGCTTGCCTTCCGTTCATTGCCTAGCCTTGCGTTGTCGTGCCTTAGCCTTGCCTCGCCTGACCGTGCCTTGCCTTGCGTTACCCTTTCCTTGCCTTGCCGTGCATTGCCTAGCCGTGCGTTGTCGTGCATTTACCTTGCCTTGCCTCACCGTGCCTTGCCTTGCGTTACCCTTTCCTTGCCTGTCCGTGCATTGCCTAGCCGTGCGTTGTCGTGCATTAGCCTTGTGTTGCCTTACCGTGCCTTGCCTTGCGTTACCCTTTCCTTGCCTGGCCGTGCATTGCGTAGCCGTGCGTTGCCGTTCCTTAGCCTTGTTTCCCCTTGCCGTGCCTTGCCTTTTGTTACACTTGCCTTGCCTTGCTTTGCCTTGCCTTCCTTTCCTTCCGTTACTCTTTCCTTGCCTAGCCGTGCACTGCCTAGCCTTGCGTTGTCGTGCATTAGCTTTGCCTCCCCAAACCGTGCCTTGCCTTGCGTTACCATTTCCTTGCCTTGCCCTGCATTGCCTAGCCCTGTGTTGTCGTGCCTTAGTCTTGTTTGCCCTTACCGTGCCGTTCCTTCCGTTACCCTTGCCTTTCCCTGCTTTCCCTAGCCTTCCTTGCCTTCCGTTCCTCTTTGCTTGCCTGCCGTGCATTGCCTAGCCTTGCGTTGTCGTGCCTTAGCCTTGCCTCGCCTGACCGTGCCTTGCCTTGCGTTACCCTTTCCTTGCCTTGCCGTGAATTGCCTAGACGTGCGTTGTCGTGCATCAGCCTTGCCTTGCCTCACCGTGCCTTGCCTTGCGTTACCCTTACCTTGCCTTGCTTTCCCTTCCTTTCATTGCCTTCCGTTACTCTTTGCTTTCCTTCCGTGCATTGCCTAGCCTTGCGTTGTCGTGCCTTAGCCTTGCCTCGCCTGACAGTGCCTTGCCTTGCGTTACCCTTTCCTTGCCTTGCCGTGCATTGCCTAGCCATGCGTTGCCGTGCCTTAGCCTTGTTTCCCCTTGCCGTGCCGTTCCTTCCGTTACCCTTGCCTTGCCTTGCTTTCCCTTGCCTTCCTTGCCTTCCGTTACTCTTTGCTTGCCTTCCGTGCATTGCCTAGCCTTGCGTTGTCGTGCCTTAGCCTTGCCTCGCGTAACGGTGCCTTGCCTTGCGTTACCCTTTCCTTCCCTTGCCGTGCATTGCCTAGCCGTGCGTTGCCGTGCCTTAGCCTTGTTTCCCCTTGCCGTGCCGTTCCTTCCGTTACCCTTGCCTTGCCTTGCTTTCCCTTGCCTTCCTTGCCTTCCGTTACTCTTTGCTTGCCTTCCGTGCATTGCCTAGCCTTGCGTTGTCGTGCCTTAGCCTTGCCTCGCCTGACCGTGCCTTGCCTTGCGTTACCCTTTCCTTGCCTTGCCGTGCATAGCCTAGCCGTGCGTTGTCGTGCATCAGCCTTGCCTTGCCTCACCGTGCCTTGCCTTGCGTTACACTTTCCTTGCCTTGCCGTGCATTGCCTAGCCGTGCGTTGCCGTGCCTTAGCCTTGTTTCCCCTTGCCGTGCCGTTCCTTCTGTTACCCTTGCCTTGCCTTGCTTTCCCATGCCTTCCTTGCCTTCCGTTACTCTTTGCTTGCCTTCCGTGCATTGCCTAGCCTTGCGTTGTCGTGCATTCGCCTTCCTCCCCAAACCGTGCCTTGCCTTGCGTTACCCTTTCCTTGCCTTGCCCTGCATTGCCTAGCCCTGTGTTGTCGTGCCTTAGCCTTGTTTCCCCTTACCGTGCCGTTCCTTTCGTTACCCTTGCCTTCCCCTGCTTTCCCTTGCCTTCCTTGCCTTCCGTTACTCTTTGCTTGCCTTCCGTGCATTGCCTAGCCTTGCGTTGTCGTGCCTTAGCCTTGCCTCGCCTGACCGTGCCTTGCCTTGAGTTACCCTTTCCTTGCCTTGCCGTGCATTGCCTAGCCGTGCGTTGTCGTGCATCAGCCTTGCCTTGCCTCACCGTGCCTTGCCTTGCGTTACCCTTTCCTTGCCTTGCCGTGCATTGCGTAGCCGTGCGTTGCCGTGCCTTAGCCTTGTTTCCCCTTGCCATGCCGTTCCTTCTGTTACCCTTGCCTTGCCTTGCTTTCCCTTGCCTTCCTTGCCTTCCGTTACTCTTTGCTTGCCTTCCGTGCATTGCCTAGCCTTGCGTTGTCGTGCATTCGCCTTCCTCCCCAAACCGTGCCTTGCCTTGCGTTACCCTTTCCTTGCCTTGCCCTGCATTGCCTAGCCCTGTGTTGTCGTGCCTTAGCCTTGTTTCCCCTTACCGTGCCGTTCCTTTCGTTACCCTTGCCTTCCCCTGCTTTCCCTTGCCTTCCTTGCCTTCCGTTACTCTTTGCTTGCCTTCCGTGCATTGCCTAGCCTTGCGTTGTCGTGCCTTAGCCTTGCCTCGCCTGACCGTGCCTTGCCTTGTGTTACCCTTTCCTTGCCTTGCCGTGCATTGCCTAGCCGTGCTTTGTCGTGCATTTGCCTTGTGTTGCCTCACCGTGCTTTGCCTTGCGTTACCCTTTCCTTGCCTTGCCGTGCATTGCCTAGACCTGCATTGTCGTCCCTTAGCTTTGTTTCCCCTTACCGTGCCGTTCCTTTCGTTGCCCTTGCCTTCCCTTGCTTTCCCTTGCCTTCCTTGCCTTCCGTTACTCTTTGCTTGCCTTCCGTTCATTGCCTAGCCTTGCGTTGTCGTGCCTTAGCCTTGCCTCGCCTGACCGTGCCTTGCCTTGCGTTACCCTTTCCTTGCCTTGCCGTGCATTGCCTAGCCGTGCGTTGTCGTGCATTTGCCTTGCCTTGCATCACCGTGCCTTGCCTTGCGTTACCATTTCCTTGCCTGGCCGTGCATTGCCTAGCCGTGCGTTGCCGTTCCTTAGCCTTGTTTCCCCTTGCCGTGCATTGCCTTTTGTTACACTTGCCTTGCCTTGCTTTGCCTTGCCTTCCTTTCCTTCCGTTACTCTTTCCTTGCCTAGCCGTGCACTGCCTAGCCTTGCGTTGTCGTGCATTAGCTTTGCCTCCCCAAACCGTGCCTTGCCTTGCGTTACCATTTCCTTGCCTTGCCCTGCATTGCCTAGCCCTGTGTTGTCGTGCCTTAGTCTTGTTTGCCCTTACCGTGCCGTTCCTTCCGTTACCCTTCCCTTTGTCTGCTTTTCCTAGCCTTCCTTGCCTTCCGTTCCTCTTTGCTTGCCTTCCGTGCATTGCCTAGCCTTGCGTTTTCGTGCCTTAGCCTTGCCTCGCCTGACCGTGCCTTGCCTTGCGTTACCCTTTCCTTGCCTTGCCGTGAATTGCCTAGCCGTGCGTTGTCGTGCATTTGCCTTGCCTTGCCTCACCGTGCCTTGCCTTGCGTTACCCTTTCCTTGCCTGGCCGTGCATTGCTTACCCGTGCGTTGTCGTGCATTAGCCTTGTCTTGCCTTACCGTGCCTTGACTTGCGTTACCCTTTCCTTGCCTGGCCGTGCATTGCCTACCCGTGCGTTGCCGTGCCTTAGCCTTGTTTCCCCTTGTCGTGCCGTTCCTTCCGTTACCCTTGCCTTGCCTTGCTTTCCCTTGCCTTCCTTGCCTTCCGTTACTCTTTGCTTGCCTTCCGTGCATTGCCTAGCCTTGCGTTGTCGTGCCTTAGCCTTGCCTCGCGTAACGGTGCCTTGCCTTGCGTTACCCTTTCCTTTCCTTGCCGTGCATTGGCTAGCCCTGCGTAGTCGTGCCTTAGCCTTGTTTCCCCTTACCGTGCCGTTCCTTCCGTTACCCTTGCCTTCCCCTGCTTTCCCTTGCCTTCCTTGACTTCCGTTACTCTTTGCTTGCCTTCCGTTTATTGCCTAGCCTTGCGTTGTCGTGCCTTAGCCTTGCCGCGCCTTACCGTGCCTTGCCTTGCGTTACCCTTTCCTTGCCTTGCCGTGCATTGCCTAGCCTTGCGTTGTCGTGCCTTAGCCTTGCCTCGCCTGATCGTGCGCTGCCTTGCGTTACCCTTTCCTTGCCTTGCCGTGCATTGCCTAGCCGTGCGTTGTCGTGCATCAGCCTTGCCTTGCCTCACCGTGCCTTGCCTTGCGTTACCCTTACCTTGCCTTGCTTTTCCTTCCTTTCATTGCCTTCCGTTACTCTTTGCTTTCCTTCCGTGCATTGCCTAGCCTTGCGTTGTCGTGCCTTAGTCTTGCCTCGCCTGACAGTGCCTTGCCTTGCGTTCCCCTTTCCTTGCCTTGCCGTGCATTGCCTAGCCGTGCGTTGCCGTGCCTTAGCCTTGTTTCCCCTTGCCGTGCCGTTCCTTCCGTTACCCTTGCCTTGCCTTGCTTTCCCTTGCCTTCCTTGCCTTCCGTTACTCTTTGCTTGCCTTCCGTGCATTGCCTAGCCTTGCGTTGTCGTGCCTTAGCCTTGCCTCGCGTAACGGTGCCTTGCCTTGCGTTACCCTTTCCTTTCCTTGCCGTGCATTGGCTAGCCCTGCGTTTTCGTGCCTTAGCCTTGTTTCCCCTTACCGTGCCGTTCCTTCCGTTACCCTTGCCTTCCCCTGCTTTCCCTTGCCTTCCTTGCCTTCCGTTACTCTTTGCTTGCCTTCCGTTTATTGCCTAGCCTTGCGTTGTCGTGCCTTAGCCTTGCCTCGCCTGACCGTGCCTTGCCTTGCGTTACCCTTTCCTTGCCTTGCCGTGCATTGCCTAGCCGTGCGTTGTCGTGCATCAGCCTTGCCTTGCCTCACCGTGCCTTGCCTTGCGTTACCCTTTCCTTGCCTTGCCGTGCATTGCCTAGCCGTGCGTTGCCGTGCCTTAGCCTTGTTTCCCCTTGCCGTGCCGTTCCTTCTGTTACCCTTGCCTTGCCTTGCTTTCCCTTGCCTTCCTTGCCTTCCGTTACTCTTTGCTTGCCTTCCGTGCATTGCCTAGCCTTGCGTTGTCGTGCATTCGCCTTCCTCCCCAAACCGTGCCTTGCCTTGCGTTACCCTTTCCTTGCCTTGCCCTGCATTGCCTAGCCCTGTGTTGTCGTGCCTTAGCCTTGTTTCCCCTTACCGTGCCGTTCCTTTCGTTACCCTTGCCTTCCCCTGCTTTCCCTTGCCTTCCTTACCTTCCGTTACTCTTTGCTTGCCTTCCGTGCATTGCCTAGCCTTGCGTTGTCGTGCCTTAGCCTTTCCTTGCCTGACCGTGCCTTGCCTTGCGTTACCCTTTCCTTGCCTTGCCGTGCATTGCCTAGCCGTGCGTTGTCGTGCATTTGCGTTGTCTTGCCTCACCGTGCTTTGCCTTGCGTTACCCTTTCCTTGCCTTGCCGTGCATTGCCTAGCCGTGCGTTGTCGTGCATTTGCCTTGTCTTGCCTCACCGTGCTTTGCCTTGCGTTACCCTTTACTTGCGTTGCCTTGCATTGCCTAGCCCTGCATTGTCGTGCCTTAGCTTTGTTTCCCCTTACCGTGCCGTTCCTTTCGTTGCCCTTGCCTTCCCTTGCTTTCCCTTGCCTTCCTTGCCTTCCGTTACTCTTTGCTTGCCTTCCGTGCATTGCCTAGCCTTGAGTTGTCGTGCCTTAGCCTTGCCTCGCCTGACCGTGCCTTGCCTTGAGTTACCCTTTCCTTGCCTTGCCGTGCATTGCCTAGCCGTGCGTTGTCGTGCATTTGCCTTGTCTTGCCTCACCGTGCTTTGCCTTGCGTTACCCTTTCCTTGCATTGCCGTGCATTGCCTAGCCCTGCATTGTCGTGCCTTAGCTTTGATTCCCCTTAGCGTGCCGTTCCTTTCGTTGCCCTTGCCTTCCCTTGCTTTCCCTTGCCTTCCTTGCCTTCCGTTACTCTTTGCTTGCCTTCCGTTCATTGCCTAGCCTTGCGTTGTCGTGCCTTAGCCTTGCCTCGCCTGACCGTGCCTTGCCTTGCGTTACCCTTTCCTTTCCTTGCCGTGCATTGCCTAGCCGTGCGTTGTCGTGCATCAGCCTTGCCTTGCCTCACCGTGCCTTGCCTTGCGTTACCCTTTCCTTGCCTTGCCGTGCATTGCCTAGCCGTGCGTTGCCGTGCCTTAGCCTTGTTTCCCCTTGCCCTGCCGTTCCTTCTGTTACCCTTGCCTTGCCTTGCTTTCCCTTGCCTTCCTTGCCTTCCGTTACTCTTTGCTTGCCTTCCGTGCATTGCCTAGCCTTGCGTTGTCGTGCCTTAGCCTTGCCTCGCCTGACCGTGCCTTGCCTTGAGTTACCCTTTCCTTGCCTTGCCGTGCATTGCCTAGCCGTGCGTTGTCGTGCATTTGCCTTGTCTTGCCTCACCGTGCTTTGCCTTGCGTTACCCTTTCCTTGCCTTGCCCTGCATTGCCTACCCCTGCATTGTCGGGCCTTAGCTTTGTTTCCCCTTACCGTGCCGTTCCTTTCGTTGCCCTTGCCTTCCCTTGCTTTCCCTTGCCTTCCTTGCCTTCCGTTACTCTTTGCTTGCCTTCCGTTCATTGCCTAGCCTTGCGTTGTCGTGCCTTAGCCTTGCCTCGCCTGACCGTGCCTTGCCTTGCGTTACCCTTTCCTTGCCTTGCCGTGCATTGCCTAGCCGTGCGTTGTCGTGCATTTACCTTGCCTTGCCTCACCGTGCCTTGCCTTGCGTTACCCTTTCCTTGCCTGTCCGTGCATTGCCTAGCCGTGCGTTGTCGTGCATTAGCCTTGTGTTGCCTTACCGTGCCTTGCCTTGCGTTACCCTTTCCTTGCCTGGCCGTGCATTGCGTAGCCGTGCGTTGCCGTTCCTTAGCCTTGTTTCCCCTTGCCGTGCCTTGCCTTTTGTTACACTTGCCTTGCCTTGCTTTGCCTTGCCTTCCTTTCCTTCCGTTACTCTTTCCTTGCCTAGCCGTTCACTGCCTAGCCTTGCGTTGTCGTGCATTAGCTTTGCCTCCCCAAACCGTGCCTTGCCTTGCGTTACCATTTCCTTGCCTTGCCCTGCATTGCCTAGCCCTGTGTTGTCGTGCCTTAGTCTTGTTTGCCCTTACCGTGCCGTTCCTTCCGTTACCCTTGCCTTTCCCTGCTTTCCCTAGCCTTCCTTGCCTTCCGTTCCTCTTTGCTTGCCTGCCGTGCATTGCCTAGCCTTGCGTTGTCGTGCCTTAGCCTTGCCTCGCCTGACCGTGCCTTGCCTTGCGTTACCCTTTCCTTGCCTTGCCGTGAATTGCCTAGACGTGCGTTGTCGTGCATCAGCCTTGCCTTGCCTCACCGTGCCTTGCCTTGCGTTACCCTTACCTTGCCTTGCTTTCCCTTCCTTTCATTGCCTTCCGTTACTCTTTGCTTTCCTTCCGTGCATTGCCTAGCCTTGCGTTGTCGTGCCTTAGCCTTGCCTCGCCTGACAGTGCCTTGCCTTGCGTTACCCTTTCCTTGCCTTGCCGTGCATTGCCTAGCCATGCGTTGCCGTGCCTTAGCCTTGTTTCCCCTTGCCGTGCCGTTCCTTCCGTTACCCTTGCCTTGCCTTGCTTTCCCTTGCCTTCCTTGCCTTCCGTTACTCTTTGCTTGCCTTCCGTGCATTGCCTAGCCTTGCGTTGTCGTGCCTTAGCCTTGCCTCGCGTAACGGTGCCTTGCCTTGCGTTACCCTTTCCTTCCCTTGCCGTGCATTGCCTAGCCGTGCGTTGCCGTGCCTTAGCCTTGTTTCCCCTTGCCGTGCCGTTCCTTCCGTTACCCTTGCCTTGCCTTGCTTTCCCTTGCCTTCCTTGCCTTCCGTTACTCTTTGCTTGCCTTCCGTGCATTGCCTAGCCTTGCGTTGTCGTGCCTTAGCCTTGCCTCGCCTGACCGTGCCTTGCCTTGCGTTACCCTTTCCTTGCCTTGCCGTGCATAGCCTAGCCGTGCGTTGTCGTGCATCAGCCTTGCCTTGCCTCACCGTGCCTTGCCTTGCGTTACCCTTTCCTTGCCTTGCCGTGCATTGCCTAGCCGTGCGTTGCCGTGCCTTAGCCTTGTTTCCCCTTGCCGTGCCGTTCCTTCTGTTACCCTTGCCTTGCCTTGCTTTCCCTTGCCTTCCTTGCCTTCCGTTACTCTTTGCTTGCCTTCCGTGCATTGCCTAGCCTTGCGTTGTCGTGCATTCGCCTTCCTCCCCAAACCGTGCCTTGCCTTGCGTTACCCTTTCCTTGCCTTGCCCTGCATTGCCTAGCCCTGTGTTGTCGTGCCTTAGCCTTGTTTCCCCTTACCGTGCCGTTCCTTTCGTTACCCTTGCCTTCCCCTGCTTTCCCTTGCCTTCCTTGCCTTCCGTTACTCTTTGCTTGCCTTCCGTGCATTGCCTAGCCTTGCGTTGTCGTGCCTTAGCCTTGCCTCGCCTGACCGTGCCTTGCCTTGAGTTACCCTTTCCTTGCCTTGCCGTGCATTGCCTAGCCGTGCGTTGTCGTGCATCAGCCTTGCCTTGCCTCACCGTGCCTTGCCTTGCGTTACCCTTTCCTTGCCTTGCCGTGCATTGCGTAGCCGTGCGTTGCCGTGCCTTAGCCTTGTTTCCCCTTGCCGTGCCGTTCCTTCTGTTACCCTTGCCTTGCCTTGCTTTCCCTTGCCTTCCTTGCCTTCCGTTACTCTTTGCTTGCCTTCCGTGCATTGCCTAGCCTTGCGTTGTCGTGCATTCGCCTTCCTCCCCAAACCGTGCCTTGCCTTGCGTTACCCTTTCCTTGCCTTGCCCTGCATTGCCTAGCCCTGTGTTGTCGTGCCTTAGCCTTGTTTCCCCTTACCGTGCCGTTCCTTTCGTTACCCTTGCCTTCCCCTGCTTTCCCTTGCCTTCCTTGCCTTCCGTTACTCTTTGCTTGCCTTCCGTGCATTGCCTAGCCTTGCGTTGTCGTGCCTTAGCCTTGCCTCGCCTGACCGTGCCTTGCCTTGTGTTACCCTTTCCTTGCCTTGCCGTGCATTGCCTAGCCGTGCTTTGTCGTGCATTTGCCTTGTGTTGCCTCACCGTGCTTTGCCTTGCGTTACCCTTTCCTTGCCTTGCCGTGCATTGCCTAGACCTGCATTGTCGTCCCTGAGCTTTGTTTCCCCTTACCGTGCCGTTCCTTTCGTTGCCCTTGCCTTCCCTTGCTTTCCCTTGCCTTCCTTGCCTTCCGTTACTCTTTGCTTGCCTTCCGTTCATTGCCTAGCCTTGCGTTGTCGTGCCTTAGCCTTGCCTCGCCTGACCGTGCCTTGCCTTGCGTTACCCTTTCCTTGCCTTGCCGTGCATTGCCTAGCCGTGCGTTGTCGTGCATTTGCCTTGCCTTGCATCACCGTGCCTTGCCTTGCGTTACCATTTCCTTGCCTGGCCGTGCATTGCCTAGCCGTGCGTTGCCGTTCCTTAGCCTTGTTTCCCCTTGCCGTGCATTGCCTTTTGTTACACTTGCCTTGCCTTGCTTTGCCTTGCCTTCCTTTCCTTCCGTTACTCTTTCCTTGCCTAGCCGTGCACTGCCTAGCCTTGCGTTGTCGTGCATTAGCTTTGCCTCCCCAAACCGTGCCTTGCCTTGCGTTACCATTTCCTTGCCTTGCCCTGCATTGCCTAGCCCTGTGTTGTCGTGCCTTAGTCTTGTTTGCCCTTACCGTGCCGTTCCTTCCGTTACCCTTGCCTTTCTCTGCTTTTCCTAGCCTTCCTTGCCTTCCGTTCCTCTTTGCTTGCCTTCCGTGCATTGCCTAGCCTTGCGTTTTCGTGCCTTAGCCTTGCCTCCCCTGACAGTGCCTTGCCTAGCGTTACCCTTTCTTTGCGTTGCCGTGAATTGCCTAGCCGTGCGTTGTCGTGCATTTGCCTTGCCTTGCCTCACCGTGCCTTGCCTTGCGTTACCCTTTCCTTGCCTGGCCGTGCATTGCTTACCCGTGCGTTGTCGTGCATTAGCCTTGTCTTGCCTTACCGTGCCTTGCCTTGCGTTACCCTTTCCTTGCCTGGCCGTGCATTGCCTACCCGTGCGTTGCCGTGCCTTAGCCTTGTTTCCCCTTGTCGTGCCGTTCCTTCCGTTACCCTTGCCTTGCCTTGCTTTCCCTTGCCTTCCTTGCCTTCCGTTACTCTTTGCTTGCCTTCCGTGCATTGCCTAGCCTTGCGTTGTCGTGCCTTAGCCTTGCCTCGCGTAACGGTGCCTTGCCTTGCGTTACCCTTTCCTTTCCTTGCCGTGCATTGGCTAGCCCTGCGTAGTCGTGCCTTAGCCTTGTTTCCCCTTACCGTGCCGTTCCTTCCGTTACCCTTGCCTTCCCCTGCTTTCCCTTGCCTTCCTTGACTTCCGTTACTCTTTGCTTGCCTTCCGTTTATTGCCTAGCCTTGCGTTGTCGTGCCTTAGCCTTGCCGCGCCTTACCGTGCCTTGCCTTGCGTTACCCTTTCCTTGCCTTGCCGTGCATTGCCTAGCCTTGCGTTGTCGTGCCTTAGCCTTGCCTCGCCTGATCGTGCCCTGCCTTGCGTTACCCTTTCCTTGCCTTGCCGTGCATTGCCTAGCCGTGCGTTGTCGTGCATCAGCCTTGCCTTGCCTCACCGTGCCTTGCCTTGCGTTACCCTTTCCTTGCCTTGCCGTGCATTGCCTAGCCCTGTGTTGTCGTGCCTTAGCCTTGTTTCCCCTTACCGTGCCGTTCCTTTCGTTACCCTTGCCTTCCCCTGCTTTCCTTTGCCTTCCTTGCCTTCCGTTACTCTTTGCTTGCCTTCCGTGCATTGCCTAGCCTTGAGTTGTCGTGCCTTAGCCTTGCCTCGCCTGACCGTGCCTTGCCTTGAGTTACCCTTTCCTTGCCTTGCCGTGCATTGCCTAGCCGTGCGTTGTCGTGCATTTGCCTTGTCTTGCCTCACCGTGCTTTGCCTTGCGTTACCCTTTCCTTGCCTTGCCGTGCATTGCCTAGCCGTGCGTTTTCGTGCATTTGCCTTGTCTTGCCTCACCGTGCTTTGCCTTGCGTTACCCTTTCCTTGCGTTGCCTTGCATTGCCTAGCCCTGCATTGTCGTGCCTTAGCTTTGTTTCCCCTTACCGTGCCGTTCCTTTCGTTGCCCTTGCCTTCCCTTGCTTTCCCTTGCCTTCCTTGCCTTCCGTTACTCTTTGCTTGCCTTCCGTGCATTGCCTAGCCTTGAGTTGTCGTGCCTTAGCCTTGCCTCGCCTGACCGTGCCTTGCCTTGAGTTACCCTTTCCTTGCCTTTCCGTGCATTGCCTAGCCGTGCGTTGTCGTGCATTTGCCTTGTCTTGCCTCACCGTGCTTTGCCTTGCGTTACCCTTTCCTTGCCTTGCCGTGCATTGCCTAGCCCTGCATTGTCGTGCCTTAGCTTTGTTTCCCCTTAGCGTGCCGTTCCTTTCGTTGCCCTTGCCTTCCCTTGCTTTCCCTTGCCTTCCTTGCCTTCCGTTACTCTTTGCTTGCCTTCCGTTCATTGCCTAGCCTTGCGTTGTCGTGCCTTAGCCTTGCCTCGCCTGACCGTGCCTTGCCTTGCGTTACCCTTTCCTTTCCTTGCCGTGCATTGCCTAGCCGTGCTTTGTCGTGCATCAGCCTTGCCTTGCCTCACCGTGCCTTGCCTTGCGTTACCCTTTCCTTGCCTTGCCGTGCATTGCCTAGCCGTGCGTTGCCGTGCCTTAGCCTTGTTTCCCCTTGCCCTGCCGTTCCTTCTGTTACCCTTGCCTTGCCTTGCTTTCCCTTGCCTTCCTTGCCTTCCGTTACTCTTTGCTTGCCTTCCGTGCATTGCCTAGCCTTGCGTTGTCGTGCCTTAGCCTTGCCTCGCCTGACCGTGCCTTGCCTTGCGTTACCCTTTCCTTGCCTTGCCGTGCATTGCCTACCGTGCCGTTCCTTTCGTTGCCCTTGCCTTCCCTTGCTTTCCCTTGCCTTCCTTGCCTTCCGTTACTCTTTGCTTGCCTTCCGTTCATTGCCTAGCCTTGCGTTGTCGTGCCTTAGCCTTGCCTCGCCTGACCGTGCCTTGCCTTGCGTTACCCTTTCCTTGCCTTGCCGTGCATTGCCTAGCCGTGCGTTGTCGTGCATTTACCTTGCCTTGCCTCACCGTGCCTTGCCTTGCGTTACCCTTTCCTTGCCTGTCCGTGCATTGCCTAGCCGTGCGTTGTCGTGCATTAGCCTTGTGTTGCCTTACCGTGCCTTGCCTTGCGTTACCCTTTCCTTGCCTGGCCGTGCATTGCGTAGCCGTGCGTTGCCGTTCCTTAGCCTTGTTTCCCCTTGCCGTGCCTTGCCCTTTGTTACACTTGCCTTGCCTTGCTTTGCCTTGCCTTCCTTTCCTTCCGTTACTCTTTCCTTGCCTAGCCGTGCACTGCCTAGCCTTGCGTTGTCGTGCATTAGCTTTGCCTCCCCAAACGGTGCCTTGCCTTGCGTTACCATTTCCTTGCCTTGCCCTGCATTGCCTAGCCCTGTGTTGTCGTGCCTTAGTCTTGTTTGCCCTTACCGTGCCGTTCCTTCCGTTACCCTTGCCTTTCCCTGCTTTCCCTAGCCTTCCTTGCCTTCCGTTCCTCTTTGCTTGCCTGCCGTGCATTGCCTAGCCTTGCGTTGTCGTGCCTTAGCCTTGCCTCGCCTGACCGTGCCTTGCCTTGCGTTACCCTTTCCTTGCCTTGCCGTGAATTGCCTAGACGTGCGTTGTCGTGCATCAGCCTTGCCTTGCCTCACCGTGCCTTGCCTTGCGTTACCCTTACCTTGCCTTGCTTTTCCTTCCTTTCATTGCCTTCCGTTACTCTTTGCTTTCCTTCCGTGCATTGCCTAGCCTTGCGTTGTCGTGCCTTAGTCTTGCCTCGCCTGACAGTGCCTTGCCTTGCGTTCCCCTTTCCTTGCCTTGCCGTGCATTGCCTAGCCGTGCGTTGCCGTGCCTTAGCCTTGTTTCCCCTTGCCGTGCCGTTCCTTCCGTTACCCTTGCCTTGCCTTGCTTTCCCTTGCCTTCCTTGCCTTCCGTTACTCTTTGCTTGCCTTCCGTGCATTGCCTAGCCTTGCGTTGTCGTGCCTTAGCCTTGCCTCGCGTAACGGTGCCTTGCCTTGCGTTACCCTTTCCTTTCCTTGCCGTGCATTGGCTAGCCCTGCGTTTTCGTGCCTTAGCCTTGTTTCCCCTTACCGTGCCGTTCCTTCCGTTACCCTTGCCTTCCCCTGCTTTCCCTTGCCTTCCTTGCCTTCCGTTACTCTTTGCTTGCCTTCCGTTTATTGCCTAGCCTTGCGTTGTCGTGCCTTAGCCTTGCCTCGCCTGACCGTGCCTTGCCTTGCGTTACCCTTTCCTTGCCTTGCCGTGCATTGCCTAGCCGTGCGTTGTCGTGCATCAGCCTTGCCTTGCCTCACCGTGCCTTGCCTTGCGTTACCCTTTCCTTGCCTTGCCGTGCATTGCCTAGCCGTGCGCTGCCGTGTCTTAGCCTTGTTTCCCCTTGCCGTGCCGTTCCTTCTGTTACCCTTGCCTTGCCTTGCTTTCCCTTGCCTTCCTTGCCTTCCGTTACTCTTTGCTTGCCTTCCGTGCATTGCCTAGCCTTGCGTTGTCGTGCATTCGCCTTCTTCCCCAAACCGTGCCTTGCCTTGCGTTACCCTTTCCTTGCCTTGCCCTGCATTGCCTAGCCCTGTGTTGTCGTGCCTTAGCCTTGTTTCCCCTTACCGTGCCGTTCCTTTCGTTACCCTTGCCTTCCCCTGCTTTCCCTTGCCTTCCTTGCCTTCCGTTACTCTTTGCTTGCCTTCCGTGCATTGCCTAGCCTTGCGTTGTCGTGCCTTAGCCTTTCCTTGCCTGACCGTGCCTTGCCTTGCGTTACCCTTTCGTTGCCTTGCCGTGCATTGCCTAGCCGTGCGTTGTCGTGCATTTGCGTTGTCTTGCCTCACCGTGCTTTGCCTTGCGTTACCCTTTCCTTGCCTTGCCGTGCATTGCCTAGCCCTGCATTGTCGTGCCTTAGCTTTGTTTCCCATTACCGTGCCGTTCCTTTCGTTGCCCTTGCCTTCCCTTGCTTTCCCTTGCCTTCCTTGACTTCCGTTACTCTTTGCTTGCCTTCCGATCATTGCCTAGCCTTGCGTTGTCGTGCCTTAGCCTTGCCTCGCCTGACCGTGCCTTGCCTTGCGTTACCCTTTCCTTGCCTTGCCGTGCATTGCCTAGCCGTGCGTTGTCGTGCATTTACCTTGCCTTGCCTCACCGTGCCTTGCCTTGCGTTACCCTTTCCTTGCCTGTCCGTGCATTGCCTAGCCGTGCGTTGTCGTGCATTAGCCTTGTGTTGCCTTACCGTGCCTTGCCTTGCGTTACCCTTTCCTTGCCTGGCCGTGCATTGCGTAGCCGTGCGTTGCCGTTCCTTAGCCTTGTTTCCCCTTGCCGTGCCTTGCCCTTTGTTACACTTGCCTTGCCTTGCTTTGCCTTGCCTTCCTTTCCTTCCGTTACTCTTTCCTTGCCTAGCCGTGCACTGCCTAGCCTTGCGTTGTCGTGCATTAGCTTTGCCTCCCCAAACCGTGCCTTGCCTTGCGTTACCATTTCCTTGCCTTGCCCTGCATTGCCTAGCCCTGTGTTGTCGTGCCTTAGTCTTGTTTGCCCTTACCGTGCCGTTCCTTCCGTTACCCTTGCCTTTCCCTGCTTTCCCTAGCCTTCCTTGCCTTCCGTTCCTCTTTGCTTGCCTGCCGTGCATTGCCTAGCCTTGCGTTGTCGTGCCTTAGCCTTGCCTCGCCTGACCGTGCCTTGCCTTGCGTTACCCTTTCCTTGCCTTGCCGTGAATTGCCTAGACGTGCGTTGTCGTGCATCAGCCTTGCCTTGCCTCACCGTGCCTTGCCTTGCGTTACCCTTACCTTGCCTTGCTTTTCCTTCCTTTCATTGCCTTCCGTTACTCTTTGCTTTCCTTCCGTGCTTTCCTTCTTCATTGCCTTCCGTTACTCTTTGCTTTCCTTCCGTGCATTGCCTAGCCTTGCGTTGTCGTGCCTTAGTCTTGCCTCGCCTGACAGTGCCTTGCCTTGCGTTCCCCTTTCCTTGCCTTGCCGTGCATTGCCTAGCCGTGCGTTGCCGTGCCTTAGCCTTGTTTCCCCTTGCCGTGCCGTTCCTTCCGTTACCCTTGCCTTGCCTTGCTTTCCCTTGCCTTCCTTGCCTTCCGTTACTCTTTGCTTGCCTTCCGTGCATTGCCTAGCCTTGCGTTGTCGTGCCTTAGCCTTGCCTCGCGTAACGGTGCCTTGCCTTGCGTTACCCTTTCCTTTCCTTGCCGTGCATTGGCTAGCCCTGCGTTTTCGTGCCTTAGCCTTGTTTCCCCTTACCGTGCCGTTCCTTCCGTTACCCTTGCCTTCCCCTGCTTTCCCTTGCCTTCCTTGCCTTCCGTTACTCTTTGCTTGCCTTCCGTTTATTGCCTAGCCTTGCGTTGTCGTGCCTTAGCCTTGCCTCGCCTGACCGTGCCTTGCCTTCCGTTACCCTTTCCTTGCCTTGCCGTGCATTGCCTAGCCGTGCGTTGTCGTGCATCAGCCTTGCCTTGCCTCACCGTGCCTTGCCTTGCGTTACCCTTTCCTTGCCTTGCCGTGCATTGCCTAGCCGTGCGTTGCCGTGCCTTAGCCTTGTTTCCCCTTGCCGTGCCGTTCCTTCTGTTACCCTTGCCTTGCCTTGCTTTCCCTTGCCTTCCTTGCCTTCCGTTACTCTTTGCTTGCCTTCCGTGCATTGCCTAGCCTTGCGTTGTCGTGCATTCGCCTTCCTCCCCAAACCGTGCCTTGCCTTGCGTTACCCTTTCCTTGCCTTGCCCTGCATTGCCTAGCCCTGTGTTGTCGTGCCTTAGCCTTGTTTCCCCTTACCGTGCCGTTCCTTTCGTTACCCTTGCCTTCCCCTGCTTTCCCTTGCCTTCCTTGCCTTCCGTTACTCTTTGCTTGCCTTCCGTGCATTGCCTAGCCTTGCGTTGTCGTGCATCAGCCTTTCCTTGCCTGACCGTGCCTTGCCTTGCGTTACCCTTTCCTTGCCTTGCCGTGCATTGCCTAGCCGTGCGTTGTCGTGCATTTGCGTTGTCTTGCCTCACCGTGCTTTGCCTTGCGTTACCCTTTCCTTGCCTTGCCGTGCATTGCCTAGCCCTGCATTGTCGTGCCTTAGCTTTGTTTCCCATTACCGTGCCGTTCCTTTCGTTGCCCTTGCCTTCCCTTGCTTTCCCTTGCCTTCCTTGACTTCCGTTACTCTTTGCTTGCCTTCCGATCATTGCCTAGCCTTGCGTTGTCGTGCCTTAGCCTTGCCTCGCCTGACCGTGCCTTGCCTTGCGTTACCCTTTCCTTGCCTTGCCGTGCATTGCCTAGCCGTGCGTTGTCGTGCATTTGCCTTGCCTTGCCTCACCGTGCCTTGCCTTGCGTTACCCTTTCCTTGCCTGTCCGTGCATTGCCTAGCCGTGCGTTGTCGTGCATTAGCCTTGTCTTGCCTTACCGTGCCTTGCCTTGCGTTACCCTTTCCTTGCCTGGCCGTGCATTGCGTAGCCGTGCGTTGCCGTTCCTTAGCCTTATTTCCCCTTGCCGTGACTTGCCTTTTGTTACACTTGCCTTGCCTTGCTTTGCCTTGCCTTCCTTTCCTTCCGTTACTCTTTCCTTGCCTAGCCGTGCACTGCCTAGCCTTGCGTTGTCGTGCATTAGCTTTGCCTCCCCAAACCGTGCCTTGCCTTGCGTTACCATTTCCTTGCCTTGCCCTGCATTGCCTAGCCCTGTGTTGTCGTACCTTAGTCTTGTTTGCCCTTACCGTGCCGTTCCTTCCGTTACCCTTGCCTTTCCCTGCTTTCCCTAGCCTTCCTTGCCTTCCATTCCTCTTTGCTTGCCTTCCGTGCATTGCCTAGCCTTGCGTTGTCGTGCCTTAGCCTTGCCTCGCCTGACCGTGCCTTGCCTTGCGTTACCCTTTCCTTGCCTTGCCGTGAATTGCCTAGCCGTGCGTTGCCGTGCATCAGCCTTGCCTAGCCTCACCGTGCCTTGCCTTGCGTTACCCTTACCTTGCCTTGGTTTCCCTTCCTTTCATTGCCTTCCGTTACTCTTTGCTTTCCTTCCGTGCATTGCCTAGCCTTGCGTTGTCGTGCCTTAGCCTTGCCTCGCCTGAAGTGCCTTGCCTTGCGTTACCCTTTCCTTGCCTTGCCGTGCATTGCCTAGCCGTGCGTTGCCGTGCCTTAGCCTTGTTTCCCCTTGCCGTGCCGTTCCTTCCGTTACCTTTGCCTTGCCTTGCTTTCCCTTGCCTTCCTTGCCTTCCGTTACTCTTTGCTTGCCTTCCGTTTATTGCCTAGCCTTGCGTTGTCGTGCCTTAGCCTTGCCTCGCCTGACCGTGCCTTGCCTTGCGTTACCCTTTCCTTGCCTTGCCGTGCATTGCCTAGCCGTGCGTTGTCGTGCATCAGCCTTGCCTTGCCTCACCGTGCCTTGCCTTGCGTTACCCTTTCCTTGCCTTGCCGTGCATTGCCTAGCCGTGCGTTGCCGTGCCTTAGCCTTGTTTCCCCTTGCCGTGCCGTTCCTTCTGTTACCCTTGCCTTGCCTTGCTTTCCCTTGCCTTCCTTGCCTTCCGTTACTCTTTGCTTGCCTTCCGTGCATTGCCTAGCCTTGCGTTGTCGTGCATTCGCCTTCCTCCCCAAACCGTGCCTTGCCTTGCGTTACCCTTTCCTTGCCTTGCCCTGCATTGCCTAGCCCTGTGTTGTCGTGCCTTAGCCTTGTTTCCCCTTACCGTGCCGTTCCTTTCGTTACCTTTGCCTTCCCCTGCTTTCCCTTGCCTTCCTTGCCTTCCGTTACTCTTTGCTTGCCTTCCGTGCATTGCCTAGCCTTGCGTTGTCGTGCCTTAGCCTTTCCTCGCCTGACCGTGCCTTGCCTTGCGTTACCCTTTCCTTGCCTTGCCGTGCATTGCCTAGCCGTGCGTTGTCGTGCATTTGCCTTGTCTTGCCTCACCGTGCTTTGCCTTGCGTTACCCTTTCCTTGCCTTGCCGTGCATTGCCTAGCCCTGCATTGTCGTGCCTTAGCTTTGTTTCCCCTTACCGTGCCGTTCCTTTCGTTGCCCTTGCCTTCCCTTGCTTTCCCTTGCCTTCCTTGCCTTCCGTTACTCTTTGCTTGCCTTCCATTCATTGCCTAGCCTTGCGTTGTCGTGCCTTAGCCTTGCCTCGCCTGACCGTGCCTTGCTTTGCGTTACCCTTTCCTTGCCTTGCCGTGCATTGCCTAGCCGTGCGTTGTCGTGCATTTGCCTTGCCTTGCCTCACCGTGCCTTGCCTTGCGTTACCCTTTCCTTGCCTGGCCGTGCATTGCCTAGCCGTGCGTTGTCGTGCATTAGCCTAGTGTTGCCTTACCGTGCCTTGCCTTGCGTTACCCTTTCCTTGCCTGGCCGTGCATTGCGTAGCCGTGCGTTGCCGTTCCTTAGCCTTGTTTCCCCTTGCCGTGCCTTGCCTTTTGTTACACTTGCCTTGCCTTGCTTTGCCTTGCCTTCCTTTCCTTCCGTTACTCTTTCCTTGCCTAGCCGTGCACTGCCTAGCCTTGCGTTGTCGTGCATTAGCTTTGCCTCCCCAAACCGTGCCTTGCCTTGCGTTACCATTTCCTTGCCTTGCCCTGCATTGCCTAGCCCTGTGTTGTCGTGCCTTAGCCTTGTTTCCCCTTACCGTGCCGTTCCTTCCGTTACCCTTGCCTTCCCCTGCTTTCCCTTGCCTTCCTTGCCTTCCGTTACTCTTTGCTTGCCTTCCGTTTATTGCCTAGCCTTGCGTTGTCGTGCCTTAGCCTTGCCTCGCCTGACCGTGCCTTGCCTTGCGTTACCCTTTCCTTGCCTTGCCGTGCATTGCCTAGCCGTGCGTTGTCGTGCATTTACCTTGCCTTGCCTCACCGTGCCTTGCCTTGCGTTACCCTTTCCTTGCCTGTCCGTGCATTGCCTGGCCGTGCGTTGTCGTGCATTAGCCTTGTGTTGCCTTACCGTGCCTTGCCTTGCGTTACCCTTTCCTTGCCTGGCCGTGCATTGCGTAGCCGTGCGTTGCCGTTCCTTAGCCTTGTTTCCCCTTGCCGTGCCTTGCCCTTTGTTACACTTGCCTTGCCTTGCTTTGCCTTGCCTTCCTTTCCTTCCGTTACTCTTTCCTTGCCTAGCCGTGCACTGCCTAGCCTTGCGTTGTCGTGCATTAGCTTTGCCTCCCCAAACCGTGCCTTGCCTTGCGTTACCATTTCCTTGCCTTGCCCTGCATTGCCTAGCCCTGTGTTGTCGTGCCTTAGTCTTGTTTGCCCTTACCGTGCCGTTCCTTCCGTTACCCTTGCCTTTCCCTGCTTTCCCTTGCCTTCCTTGCCTTCCGTTACTCTTTGCTTGCCTTCCGTGCATTGCCTAGCCTTGCGTTGTCGTGCCTTAGCCTTGCCTCGCCTGACCGTGCCTTGCCTTGCGTTACCCTTTCCTTGCCTTGCCGTGCATTGCCTAGACGTGCGTTGTCGTGCATCAGCCTTGCCTTGCCTCACCGTGCCTTGCCTTGCGTTACCCTTTCCTTGCCTTGCCGTGCATTGCCTAGCCTTTCATTGCCGTGCCGTTAGCTCTTTGCTTTCCTTCCTTGCCGTGCCGTAGCCTTGCGTTACCGTTGCCTTAGTCTTGCTTCGCCTTGCCAGTGCCTTGCCTTCCGTTACTCTTTGCTTGCCTGGCCGTGCATTGCCTAGCCTTGCGTTGTCGTGCATTAGCCTAGTGTTGCCTTACCGTGCCTTGCCTTGCGTTACCCTTTCCTTGCCTTGCCGTGCATTGCCTAGCCGTGCGTTGTCGTGCCTTAGCCTTGTTTCCCCTTGCCGTGCCGTTCCTTCCGTTACCCTTGCCTTGCCTTGCTTTCCCTTGCCTTCCTTGCCTTCCGTTACTCTTTGCTTGCCTTCCGTGCATTGCCTAGCCTTGCGTTGTCGTGCCTTAGCCTTGCCTCGCCTCACCGTGCTTTGCCTTGCGTTACCCTTTCCTTGCCTTGCCGTGCATTGCCTAGCCCTGCGTTGTCGTGCCTTAGCTTTGTTTCCCCTTACCGTGCCGTTCCTTTCGTTGCCCTTGCCTTCCCTTGCTTTCCCTTGCCTTCCTTGCCTTCCGTTACTCTTTGCTTGCCTTCCGTTTATTGCCTAGCCTTGCGTTGTCGTGCCTTAGCCTTGCCTCGCCTGACCGTGCCTTGCCTTGCGTTACCCTTTCCTTGCCTTGCCGTGCATTGCCTAGCCGTGCGTTGTCGTGCATCAGCCTTGCCTTGCCTCACCGTGCCTTGCCTTGCGTTACCCTTTCCTTGCCTTGCCGTGCATTGCCTAGCCGTGCGTTGCCGTGCCTTAGCCTTGTTTCCCCTTGCCGTGCCGTTCCTTCTGTTACCCTTGCCTTGCCTTGCTTTCCCTTGCCTTCCTTGCCTTCCGTTACTCTTTGCTTGCCTTCCGTGCATTGCCTAGCCTTGCGTTGTCGTGCATTCGCCTTCCTCCCCAAACCGTGCCTTGCCTTGCGTTACCCTTTCCTTGCCTTGCCCTGCATTGCCTAGCCCTGTGTTGTCGTGCCTTAGCCTTGTTTCCCCTTACCGTGCCGTTCCTTTCGTTACCCTTGCCTTCCCCTGCTTTCCCTTGCCTTCCTTGCCTTCCGTTACTCTTTCCTTGCCTTCCGTGCATTGCCTAGCCTTGCGTTGTCGTGCCTTAGCCTTTCCTCGCCTAACGTGCCTTGCCTTGCGTTACCCTTTCCTTGCCTTGCCGTGCATTGCCTAGCCGTGCGTTGTCGTGCATTTGCGTTGTCTTGCCTCACCGTGCTTTGCCTTGCGTTACCCTTTCCTTGCCTTGCCGTGCATTGCCTAGCCCTGCATTGTCGTGCCTTAGCTTTGTTTCCCATTACCGTGCCGTTCCTTTCGTTGCCCTTGCCTTCCCTTGCTTTCCCTTGCCTTCCTTGACTTCCGTTACTCTTTGCTTGCCTTCCGTTCATTGCCTAGCCTTGCGTTGTCGTGCCTTAGCCTTGCCTCGCCTGACCGTGCCTTGCCTTGCGTTACCCTTTCCTTGCCTTGCCGTGCATTGCCTAGCCGTGCGTTGTCGTGCATTTGCCTTGCCTTGCCTCACCGTGCCTTGCCTTGCCGTTACCCTTTCCTTGCCTGTCCGTGCATTGCCTAGCCGTGCGGTGTCGTGCATTAGCCTTGTCTTGCCTTACCGTGCCTTGCCTTGCGTTACCCTTTCCTTGCCTGGCCGTGCATTGCGTAGCCGTGCGTTGCCGTTCCTTAGCCTTATTTCCCCTTGCCGTGACTTGCCTTTTGTTACACTTGCCTTGCCTTGCTTTGCCTTGCCTTCCTTTCCTTCCGTTACTCTTTCCTTGCCTAGCCGTGCACTGCCTAGCCTTGCGTTGTCGTGCATTAGCTTTGCCTCCCCAAACCGTGCCTTGCCTTGCGTTACCATTTCCTTGCCTTGCCCTGCATTGCCTAGCCCTGTGTTGTCGTACCTTAGTCTTGTTTGCCCTTACCGTGCCGTTCCTTCCGTTACCCTTGCCTTTCCCTGCTTTCCCTAGCCTTCCTTGCCTTCCATTCCTCTTTGCTTGCCTTCCGTGCATTGCCTAGCCTTGCGTTGTCGTGCCTTAGCCTTGCCTCGCCTGACCGTGCCTTGCCTTGCGTTACCCTTTCCTTGCCTTGCCGTGAATTGCCTAGCCGTGCGTTGCCGTGCATCAGCCTTGCCTAGCCTCACCGTGCCTTGCCTTGCGTTACCCTTACCTTGCCTTGGTTTCCCTTCCTTTCATTGCCTTCCGTTACTCTTTGCTTTCCTTCCGTGCATTGCCTAGCCTTGCGTTGTCGTGCCTTAGCCTTGCCTCGCCTGAAGTGCCTTGCCTTGCGTTACCCTTTCCTTGCCTTGCCGTGCATTGCCTAGCCGTGCGTTGCCGTGCCTTAGCCTTGTTTCCCCTTGCCGTGCCGTTCCTTCCGTTACCTTTGCCTTGCCTTGCTTTCCCTTGCCTTCCTTGCCTTCCGTTACTCTTTGCTTGCCTTCCGTTTATTGCCTAGCCTTGCGTTGTCGTGCCTTAGCCTTGCCTCGCCTGACCGTGCCTTGCCTTGCGTTACCCTTTCCTTGCCTTGCCGTGCATTGCCTAGCCGTGCGTTGTCGTGCATCAGCCTTGCCTTGCCTCACCGTGCCTTGCCTTGCGTTACCCTTTCCTTGCCTTGCCGTGCATTGCCTAGCCGTGCGTTGCCGTGCCTTAGCCTTGTTTCCCCTTGCCGTGCCTTCCTTCTGTTACCCTTGCCTTGCCTTGCTTTCCCTTGCCTTCCTTGCCTTCCGTTACTCTTTGCTTGCCTTCCGTGCATTGCCTAGCCTTGCGTTGTCGTGCATTCAGCCTTGCCTTGCCTCACCGTGCCTTGCCTTGCGTTACCCTTTCCTTGCCTTGCCGTGCATTGCCTAGCCGTGCGTTGCCGTGCCTTAGCCTTGTTTCCCCTTGCCGTGCCGTTCCTTCTGTTACCCTTGCCTTGCCTTGCTTTCCCTTGCCTTCCTTGCCTTCCGTTACTCTTTGCTTGCCTTCCGTGCATTGCCTAGCCTTGCGTTGTCGTGCCTTAGCCTTGCCTCGCCTGACCGTGCCTTGCCTTGCGTTACCCTTTCCTTGCCTTGCCGTGCATTGCCTAGCCGTGCGTTGTCGTGCATTTGCCTTGCCTTGCCTCACCGTGCCTTGCCTTGCGTTACCCTTTCCTTGCCTGGCCGTGCATTGCCTAGCCGTGCGTTGTCGTGCATTAGCCTTGTCTTCCCTTACCGTGCCTTCCCTTGCGTTACACTTTCCTTGCCTGGCCGTGCATTGCGTAGCCGTGCGTTGCCGTTCCTTAGCCTTGTTTCCCCTTGCCGTGCCGTTGCCTTTTGTTACACTTGCCTTGCCTTGCTTTGCCTTGCCTTCCTTTCCTTCCGTTACTCTTTCCTTGCCTAGCCGTGCACTGCCTAGCCTTGCGTTGTCGTGCATTAGCTTTGCCTCCCCAAACCGTGCCTTGCCTTGCGTTACCATTTCCTTGCCTTGCCGTGCATTGCCTAGCCCTGTGTTGTCGTGCCTTAGTCTTGTTTGCCCTTACCGTGCCGTTCCTTCCGTTACCCTTGCCTTTCCCTGCTTTCCCTAGCCTTCCTTGCCTTCCGTTACTCTTTGCTTGCCTTCCGTTTATTGCCTAGCCTTGCGTTGTCGTGCCTTAGCCTTGCCTCGCCTGACCGTGCCTTGCCTTGCGTTACCCTTTCCTTGCCTTGCCGTGAATTGCCTAGCCGTGCGTTGTCGTGCATCAGCCTTGCCTTGCCTCACCGTGCCTTGCCTTGCGTTACCCTTTCCTTGCCTTTGCATTGCCTAGCCGTGCGTTGCCGTGCCTTAGCCTTGTTTCCCCTTGCCGTGCCGTTCCTTCTGTTACTTGCCTTGCCTTGCTTTCCTTGCCTTCCTTGTTCCGTTACTCTTTGCTTGCCTTCCGTGCATTGCCTAGCCTTGCGTTGTCGTGCATTAGCCTTGCCTCCCCAAACCGTGCCTTGCCTTGCGTTACCCTTTCCTTGCCTTGCCCTGCATTGCCTAGCCCTGTGTTGTCGTGCCTTAGCCTTGTTTCCCCTTACCGTGCCGTTCCTTTCGTTACCCTTGCCTTCCCTTGCTTTCCCTTGCCTTCCTTGCCTTCCGTTACTCTTTGCTTGCCTTCCGTGCATTGCCTAGCCTTGCGTTGTCGTGCCTTAGCCTTGCCTCGCCTGACCGTGCCTTGCCTTGCGTTACCCTTTCCTTGCCTTGCCGTGCATTGCCTAGCCGTGCGTTGTCGTGCATTTGCCTTGGCTTGCCTCACCGTGCTTTGCCTTGCGTTACCCTTTCCTTGCCTTGCCGTGCATTGCCTAGCCCTGCATTGTCGTGCCTTAGCTTTGTTTCCCCTTACCGTGCCGTTCCTTTTGTTGCCCTTGCCTTCCCTTGCTTTCCCTTGCCTTCCTTGACTTCCGTTACTCTTTGCTTGCCTTCCGTTCATTGCCTAGCCTTGCGTTGTCGTGCCTTAGCTTGCCTCGCCTGACCGTGCCTTGCCTTGCGTTACCCTTTCCTTGCCTTGCCGTGCATTGCCTAGCCGTGCGTTGTCGTGCATTTGCCTTGCCTTGCCTCACCGTGCCTTGCCTTGCGTTACCCTTTCCTTGCCTGTCCGTGCATTGCCTAGCCGTGCGTTGTCGTGCATTAGCCTTGTCTTGCCTTACCGTGCCTTGCCTTGCGTTACCCTTTCCTTGCCTGGCCGTGCATTGCGTAGCCGTGCGTTGCCGTTCCTTAGCCTTATTTCCCCTTGCCGTGACTTGCCTTTTGTTACACTTGCCTTGCCTTGCTTTGCCTTGCCTTCCTTTCCTTCCGTTACTCTTTCCTTGCCTAGCCGTGCACTGCCTAGCCTTGCGTTGTCGTGCATTAGCTTTGCCTCCCCAAACCGTGCCTTGCCTTGCGTTACCATTTCCTTGCCTTGCCCTGCATTGCCTAGCCCTGTGTTGTCGTACCTTAGTCTTGTTTGCCCTTACCGTGCCGTTCCTTCCGTTACCCTTGCCTTTCCCTGCTTTCCCTAGCCTTCCTTGCCTTCCGTTCCTCTTTGCTTGCCTTCCGTGCATTGCCTAGCCTTGCGTTGTCGTGCCTTAGCCTTGCCTCGCCTGACCGTGCCTTGCCTTGCGTTACCCTTTCCTTGCCTTGCCGTGAATTGCCTAGCCGTGCGTTGCCGTGCATCAGCCTTGCCTAGCCTCACCGTGCCTTGCCTTGCGTTACCCTTACCTTGCCTTGGTTTCCCTTCCTTTCATTGCCTTCCGTTACTCTTTGCTTTCCTTCCGTGCATTGCCTAGCCTTGCGTTGTCGTGCCTTAGCCTTGCCTCGCCTGAAGTGCCTTGCCTTGCGTTACCCTTTCCTTGCCTTGCCGTGCATTGCCTAGCCGTGCGTTGCCGTGCCTTAGCCTTGTTTCCCCTTGCCGTGCCGTTCCTTCCGTTACCTTTGCCTTGCCTTGCTTTCCCTTGCCTTCCTTGCCTTCCGTTACGCTTTGCTTGCCTTCCGTTTATTGCCTAGCCTTGCGTTGTCGTGCCTTAGCCTTGCCTCGCCTGACCGTGCCTTGCCTTGCGTTACCCTTTCCTTGCCTTGCCGTGCATTGCCTAGCCGTGCGTTGTCGTGCATCAGCCTTGCCTTGCCTCACCGTGCCTTGCCTTGCGTTACCCTTTCCTTGCCTTGCCGTGCATTGCCTAGCCGTGCGTTGCCGTGCCTTAGCCTTGTTTCCCCTTGCCGTGCCGTTCCTTCTGTTACCCTTGCCTTGCCTTGCTTTCCCTTGCCTTCCTTGCCTTCCGTTACTCTTTGCTTGCCTTCCGTGCATTGCCTAGCCTTGCGTTGTCGTGCATTCGCCTTCCTCCCCAAACCGTGCCTTGCCTTGCGTTACCCTTTCCTTGCCTTGCCCTGCATTGCCTAGCCCTGTGTTGTCGTGCCTTAGCCTTGTTTCCCCTTACCGTGCCGTTCCTTTCGTTACCCTTGCCTTCCCCTGCTTTCCCTTGCCTTCCTTGCCTTCCGTTACTCTTTGCTTGCCTTCCGTGCATTGCCTAGCCTTGCGTTGTCGTGCCTTAGCCTTGCCTCGCCTGACCGTGCCTTGCCTTGCGTTACCCTTTCCTTGCCTTGCCGTGCATTGCCTAGCCGTGCGTTGTCGTGCATTTGCCTTGTCTTGCCTCACCGTGCTTTGCCTTGCGTTACCCTTTCCTTGCCTTGCCGTGCATTGCCTAGCCCTGCATTGTCGTGCCTTAGCTTTGTTTCCCCTTACCGTGCCGTTCCTTTCGTTGCCCTTGCCTTCCCTTGCTTTCCCTTGCCTTCCTTGCCTTCCGTTACTCTTTGCTTGCCTTCCGTTCATTGCCTAGCCTTGCGTTGTCGTGCCTTAGCCTTGCCTCGCCTGACCGTGCCTTGCCTTGCGTTATCCTTTCCTTGCCTTGCCGTGAATTGCCTAGCCGTGCGTTGTCGTGCATCAGCCTTGCCTTGCCTCACCGTGCCTTGCCTTGCGTTACACTTACCTTGCCTTGCTTTCCCTTCCTTTCATTGCCTTCCGTTACTCTTTGCTTTCCTTCCGTGCATTGCCTAGCCTTGCGTTGTCGTGCCTTAGCCTTGCCTCGCCTGACAGTGCCTTGCCTTGCGTTACCCTTTCCTTGCCTTGCCGTGCATTGCCTAGCCGTGCGTTGCCGTGCCTTAGCCTTGTTTCCCCTTGCCGTGCCGTTCCTTCCGTTACCCTTGCCTTCCCCTGCTTTCCCTTGCCTTCCTTGCCTTCCGTTACTCTTTGCTTGCCTTCCGTTTATTGCCTAGCCTTGCGTTGTCGTGCCTTAGCCTTGCCGCGCCTTACCGTGCCTTGCCTTGCGTTACCCTTTCCTTGCCTTGCCGTGCATTGCCTAGCCTTGCATTGTCGTGCCTTAGCCTTGCCTCGCCTGACCGTGCCTTGCCTTGCGTTACCCTTTCCTTGCCTTGCTTTCCCTTGCCTTCCTTGCGTTCCGTTACTCTTTGCTTGCCTTCCGTGCATTGCCTAGCCTTGCGTTGTCGTGCATGCGCCTTCCTCCCCAAACCGTGCTTTGCCTTGCGTTACCCTTTCCTTGCCTTGCCCTGCATTGCCTAGCCCTGTGTTGTCGTGCCTTAGCCTTGTTTCCCCTTACCGTGCCGTTCCTTTCGTTGCCCTTGCCTTCCCTTGCTTTCCCTTGCCTTCCTTGCCTTCCGTTACTCTTTGCTTGCCTTCCGTTCATTGCCTAGCCTTGCGTTGTCGTGCCTTAGCCTTGCCTCGCCTGACCGTGCCTTGCCTTGCGTTACCCTTTCCTTGCCTTGCCGTGCATTGCCTAGCCGTGCATTGTCGTGCATTTGCCTTGCCTTGCCTCACCGTGCCTTGCCTTGCGTTACCCTTTCCTTGCCTGTCCGTGCATTGCCTAGCCGTGCGTTGTCGTGCATTAGCCTTGTCTTGCCTTACCGTGCCTTGCGTTGCGTTAC
Source organism: Macrotis lagotis (assembly GCF_037893015.1). Taxonomy (NCBI): domain Eukaryota; kingdom Metazoa; phylum Chordata; class Mammalia; order Peramelemorphia; family Peramelidae; genus Macrotis; species Macrotis lagotis. The sequence continues at coordinate 37,297 of NW_027422144.1, read as the reverse complement.
CCTTTCCTTGCCTGGCCGTGCATTGCGTAGCCGTGCGTTGCCGTTCCTTAGCCTTGTTTCCCCTTGCCGTGACTTGCCTTTTGTTACACTTGCCTTGCCTTGCTTTGCCTTGCCTTCCTTTCCTTCCGTTACTCTTTCCTTGCCTAGCCGTGCACTGCCTAGCCTTGCGTTGTCGTGCATTAGCTTTGCCTCCCCAAACCGTGCCTTGCCTTGCGTTACCATTTCCTTGCCTTGCCCTGCATTGCCTAGCCCTGTGTTGTCGTACCTTAGTCTTGTTTGCCCTTACCGTGCCGTTCCTTCCGTTACCCTTGCCTTTTTCCTGCTTTCCCTAGCCTTCCTTGCCTTCGGTTCCTCTTTGCTTGCCTTCCGTGCATTGCCTAGCCTTGCGTTGTCGTGCCTTAGCCTTGCCTCGCCTGACCGTGCCTTGCCTTGCGTTACCCTTTCCTTGCCTTGCCGTGAATTGCCTAGCCGTGCGTTGCCGTGCATCAGCCTTGCCTTGCCTCACCGTGCCTTGCCTTGAGTTACCCTTACCTTGCCTTGGTTTCCCTTCCTTTCATTGCCTTCCGTTACTCTTTGCTTTCCTTCCGTGCATTGCCTAGCCTTGCGTTGTCGTGCCTTAGCCTTGCCTCGCCTGAAGTGCCTTGCCTTGCGTTACCCTTTCCTTGCCTTGCCGTGCATTGCCTAGCCGTGCGTTGCCGTGCCTTAGCCTTGTTTCCCCTTGCCGTGCCGTTCCTTCTGTTACCCTTGCCTTGCCTTGCTTTCCCTTGCCTTCCTTGCCTTCCGTTACTCTTTGCTTGCCTTCCGTGCACTGCCTAGCCTTGCGTTGTCGTGCATTCGCCTTCCTCCCCAAACCGTGCCTTGCCTTGCGTTACCCTTTCCTTGCCTTGCCCTGCATTTCCTAGCCCTGTGTTGTCGTGCCTTAGCCTTGTTTCCCCTTACCGTGCCGTTCCTTTCGTTACCCTTGCCTTCCCCTGCTTTCCCTTGCCTTCCTTGCCTTCCGTTACTCTTTGCTTGCCTTCCGTGCATTGCCTAGCCTTGCGTTGTCGTGCCTTAGCCTTGCCTCGCCTGACCGTGCCTTGCCTTGAGTTACCCTTTCCTTGCCTTGCCGTGCATTGCTTAGCCGTGCGTTGTCGTGCATTTGCCTTGTCTTGCCTCACCGTGCTTTGCCTTGCGTTACCCTTTCCTTGCTTTGCCATGCATTGCCTAGCCCTGCATTGTCGTGCCTTAGCTTTGTTTCCCCTTACCGTGCCGTTCCTTTCGTTGCCCTTGCCTTCCCTTGCTTTCCCTTGCCTTCCTTGCCTTCCGTTACTCTTTGCTTGCCTTCCGTTCATTGCCTAGCCTTGCGTTGTCGTGCCTTAGCCTTGCCTCGCCTGACCGTGCCTTGCCTTGCGTTACCCTTTCCTTGCCTTGCCGTGCATTGCCTAGCCCTGCGTTGTCGTGCATTTGCCTTGCCTTGCCTCACCGTGCCTTGCCTTGCGTTACCCTTTGCTTGCCTGGCCTTGCATTGCCTAGCCGTGCGTTGTCGTGCATTAGCCTTGTCTTGCCTTACCGTGCCTTGCCTTGCGTTACCCTTTCCTTGCCTGGCCGTGCATTGCGTAGCCGTGCGTTGCCGTTCCTTAGCCTTGTTTCCCCTTGCCGTGCCTTGCCTTTTGTTACACTTGCCTTGCCTTGCTTTGCCTTGCCTTCCTTTCCTTCCGTTACTCTTTCCTTGCCTAGCCGTGCACTGCCTAGCCTTGCGTTGTCGTGCATTAGCTTTGCCTCCCCAAACCGTGCCTTGCCTTGCGTTACCATTTCCTTGCCTTGCCCTGCATTGCCTAGCCCTGTGTTGTCGTGCCTTAGTCTTGTTTGCGCTTACCGTGCCGTTCCTTCCGTTACCCTTGCCTTTCCCTGCTTTCCCTAGCCTTCCTTGCCTTCCGTGCATTGCCTAGCCTTGCGTTGTCGTGCCTTAGCCTTGCCTCGCCTGACCGTGCCTTGCCTTGCGTTACCCTTTCCTTGCCTTGCCGTGAATTGCCTAGCCGTGCGTTGTCGTGCATCAGCCTTGCCTTGCCTCACCGTGCCTTGCCTTGCGTTACCCTTACCTTGCTTTGCTTTCCCTTACTTTCATTGCCTTCCGTTACTCTTTGCTTTCCTTCCGTGTATTGCCTAGCCTTGCGTTGTCGTGCCTTAGCCTTGCCTCGCCTGACAGTGCCTTGCCTTGCGTTACCCTTTCCTTGCCTTGCCGTGCATTGCCTAGCCGTGCGTTGCCGTGCCTTAGCCTTGTTTCCCCTTGCCGTGCCGTTCCTTCCGTTACCGTTGCCTTGCCTTGCATTCCCTTGCCTTCCTTGCCTTCCGTTACTCTTTGCTTGCCTTCCGTGCATTGCCTAGCCTTGCGTTGTCGTGCCTTAGCCTTGCCTCGCGTAACGGTGCCTTGCCATGCGTTACCCTTTCCTTGCCTTGCCGTGCATTGCCTAGCCGTGCGTTGCCGTGCCTTAGCCTTGTTTCCCCTTGCCGTGCCGTTCCTTCCGTTACCCTTGCCTTGCCTTGCTTTCCCTTGCCTTCCTTGCCTTCCGTTACTCTTTGCTTGCCTTCCGTGCATTGCCTAGCCTTGCGTTGTCGTGCCTTAGCCTTGCCACGCCTGACCGTGCCTTGCCTTGCGTTACCCTTTCCTTGCCTTGCCGTGCATAGCCTAGCCGTGCGTTGTCGTGCATCAGCCTTGCCTTGCCTCACCGTGCCTTGCCTTGCGTTACCCTTTCCTTGCCTTGCCGTGCATTGCCTAGCCGTGCGTTGCCGTGCCTTAGCCTTGTTTCCCCTTGCCGTGCCGTTCCTTCTGTTACCCTTGCCTTGCCTTGCTTTCCCTTGCCTTCCTTGCCTTCCGTTACTCTTTGCTTGCCTTCCGTGCATTGCCTAGCCTTGCGTTGTCGTGCATTCGCCTTCCTCCCCAAACCGTGCCTTGCCTTCCGTTACCCTTTCCTTGCCTTGCCCTGCATTGCCTAGCCCTGTGTTGTCGTGCCTTAGCCTTGTTTCCCTTACCGTGCCGTTCCTTTCGTTACCCTTGCCTTCCCCTGCTTTCCCTTGCCTTCCTTGTCTTCCGTTACTCTTTGCTTGCCTTCCGTGCTTTGCCTAGCCTTGCGTTGTCGTGCCTTAGCCTTGCCTCGCCTGACCGTGCCTTGCCTTGTGTTACCCTTTCCTTGCCTTGCCGTGCATTGCCTAGCCGTGCGTTGTCGTGCATTTGCCTTGTCTTGCCTCACCGTGCTTTGCCTTGCGTTACCCTTTCCTTGCCTTGCCGTGCATTGCCTAGCCCTGCATTGTCGTGCCTTAGCTATGTTTCCCCTTACCGTGCCGTTCCTTTCGTTGCCCTTGCCTTTCCTTGCTTTCCCTTGCCTTCCTTGCCTTCCGTTACTCTTTGCTTGCCTTCCGTTCATTGCCTAGCCTTGCGTTGTCGTGCCTTAGCCTTGCCTCGCCTGACCGTGCCTTGCCTTGCGTTACCCTTTCCTTGCCTTGCCGTGAATTGCCTAGCCGTGCGTTGTCGTGCATCAGCCTTGCCTTGCCTCACCGTGCCTTGCCTTGCGTTACACTTACCTTGCCTTGCTTTCCCTTCCTTTCATTGCCTTCCGTTACTCTTTGCTTTCCTTCCGTGCATTGCCTAGCCTTGCGTTGTCGTGCCTTAGCCTTGCCTCGCCTGACACTGCCTTGCCTTGCGTTACCCTTTCCTTGCCTTGCCGTGCATTGCCTAGCCGTGCGTTGCCGTGCCTTAGCCTTGTTTCCCCTTGCCGTGCCGTTCCTTCCGTTACCCTTGCCTTCCCCTGCTTTCCCTTGCCTTCCTTGCCTTCCGTTACTCTTTGCTTGCCTTCCGTTTATTGCCTAGCCTTGCGTTGTCGTGCCTTAGCCTTGCCGCGCCTTACCGTGCCTTGCCTTGCGTTACCCTTTCCTTGCCTTGCCGTGCATTGCCTAGGCTTGTGTTGTCGTGCCTTAGCCTTGCCTCGCCTGACCGTGCCTTGCCTTGCGTTACCCTTTCCTTGCCTTGCCGTGCATTGCCTAGCCGTGCGTTGTCGTGCATCAGCCTTGCCTTGCCTCACCGTGCCTTGCCTTGCGTTACCCTTTCCTTGCCTTGCCGTGCATTGCCTAGCCTTGCGTTGTCTTGCCTTAGCCTTGCCTCGCCTGACCGTGCCTTGCCTTGCGTTACCCTTTCCTTGCCTTGCCGTGCATTGCCTAGCCGTGCGTTGTCGTGCAACAGCCTTGCCTTGCCTCACCGTGCCTTGCCTTGCGTTACCCTTTCCTTGCCTTGCCGTGCATTGCCTAGCCGTGCGTTGCCGTGCCTTAGCCTTGTTTCCCCTTGCCGTGCCGTTCCTTCTGTTACCCTTGCCTTGCCTTGCTTTCCCTTGCCTTCCTTGCCTTCCGTTACTCTTTGCTTGCCTTCCGTGCATTGCTTAGCCTTGCGTTGTCGTGCATTCGCCTTCCTCCCCAAACCGTGCCTTGCCTTGCGTTACCCTTTCCTTGCCTTGCCCTGCATTTCCTAGCCCTGTGTTGTCGTGACTTAGCCTTGTTTCCCCTTACCGTGCCGTTCCTTTCGTTACCCTTGCCTTCCCCTGCTTTCCCTTGCCTTCCTTGCCTTCCGTTACTCTTTGCTTGCCTTCCGTGCATTGCCTAGCCTTGCGTTGTCGTGCCTTAGCCTTGCCTCGCCTGACCGTGCCTTGCCTTGAGTTACCCTTTCCTTGCCTTGCCGTGCATTGCCTAGCCGTGCGTTGTCGTGCATTTGCCTTGTCTTGCCTCACCGTGCTTTGCCTTGCGTTACACTTTCCTTGCCTTGCCGTGCATTGCCTAGCCCTGCATTGTCGTGCCTTAGCTTTGTTTCCCCTTACCGTGCCGTTCCTTTCGTTTCCCTTGCCTTCCCTTGCTTTCCCTTGCCTTCCTTGCCTTCCGTTACTCTTTGCTTGCCTTCCGTTCATTGCCTAGCCTTGCGTTGTCGTGCCTTAGCCTTGCCTCGCCTGACCGTGCCTTGCCTTGCGTTACCCTTTCCTTGCCTTGCCGTGCATTGCCTAGCCGTGCGTTGTCGTGCATTTGCCTTGCCTTGCCTCACCGTGCCTTGCCTTGCGTTACTCTTTCCTTGCCTGGCCGTGCATTGCCTAGCCGTGCGTTGTCGTGCATTAGCCTTGTCTTGCCTTACCGTGCCTTGCCTTGCGTTACCCTTTCCTTGCCTGGCCGTGCATTGCGTAGCCGTGCGTTGCCGTTCCTTAGCCTTGTTTCCCCTTGCCGTGCCTTGCCTTTTGTTACACTTGCCTTGCCTTGCTTTGCCTTGCCTTCCTTTCCTTCCGTTACTCTTTCCTTGCCTAGCCGTGCACTGCCTAGCCTAGCATTGTCGTGCATTAGCTTTGCCTCCCCAAACCGTGCCTTGCCTTGCGATACCATTTCCTTGCCTTGCCCTGCATTGCCTAGCCCTGTGTTGTCGTGCCTTAGTCTTGTTTGCCCTTACCGTGCCGTTCCTTCCGTTACCCTTGCCTTTCCCTGCTTTCCCTAGCCTTCCTTGCCTTCCGTGCATTGCCTAGCCTTGCGTTGTCGTGCCTTAGCCTTGCCTCGCCTGACCGTGCCTTGCCTTGCGTTACCCTTTCCTTGCCTTGCCGTGAATTGCCTAGCCGTGCGTTGTCGTGCATCAGCCTTGCCTTGCCTCACCGTGCCTTGCCTTGCGTTACCCTTACCTTACTTTGCTTTCGCTTACTTTCATTGCCTTCCGTTACTCTTTGCTTTCCTTCCGTGCATTGCCTAGCCTTGCCTTGTCGTGCCTTAGCCTTGCTTCGCTTGACAGTGCCTTGCCTTGCGTTACCCTTTCCTTGCCTTGCCGTGCATTGCCTAGCCATGCGTTGCCGTGCCTTAGCCTTGTTTCCCCTTGCCGTGCCGTTCCTTCCGTTACCCTTGCCTTGCCTTGCTTTCCCTTGCCCTCCTTGCCTTCCGTTACTCTTTGCTTGCCTTCCGTGCATTGCCTAGCCTTGCGTTGTCGTGCCTTAGCCTTGCCTCGCGTAACGGTGTCTTGCCTTGCGTTACCCTTTCCTTCCCTTGCCGTGCATTGCCTAGCCGTGCGTTGCCGTGCCTTAGTCTTGTTTCCCCTTGCCGTGCTGTTCCTTCCGTTACCCTTGCCTTGCCTTGCATTCCCTTGCCTTCCTTGCCTTCCGTTACTCTTCGCTTGCCTTCCGTGCATTGCCTAGCCTTGCGTTGTCGTGCCTTAGCCTTGCCTCGCCTGACCGTGCCTTGCCTTGCGTTACCCTTTCCTTGCCTTGCCGTGCATAGCCTAGCCGTGCGTTGTCGTGCATCAGCCTTGCCTTGCCTCACCGTGCCTTGCCTTGCGTTACCCTTTCCTTGCCTTGCCGTGCATTGCCTAGCCGTGCGTTGCCGTACCTTAGCCTTGTTTCCCCTTGCCGTGCGGTTCCTTCTGTTACCCTTGCCTTGCCTTGCTTTCCCTTGCCTTCCTTGCCTTCCGTTACTCTTTGCTTGCCTTCCGTGCATTGCCTAGCCTTGCGTTGTCGTGCATTCGCCTTCCTCCCCAAACCGTGCCTTGCCTTGCGTTACCCTTTCCTTGCCTTGCCCTGCATTGCCTAGCCCTGTGTTGTCGTGCCTTAGCCTTGTTTCCCCTTACCGTGCCGTTCCTTTCGTTACCCTTGCCTTCCCCTGCTTTCCCTTGCCTTCCTTGCCTTCCGTTACTCTTTGCTTGCCTTCCGTGCATTGCCTAGCCTTGCGTTGTCGTGCCTTAGCCTTGCCTCGCCTGACCGTGCCTTGCCTTGCGTTACCCTTTCCTTGCCTTGCCGTGAATTGCCTAGCCGTGCGTTGTCGTGCATCAGCCTTGCCTTGCCTCACCGTGCCTTGCCTTGCGTTACCCTTACCTTGCTTTGCTTTCCCTTACTTTCATTGCCTTCCGTTACTCTTTGCTTTCCTTCCGTGCATTGCCTAGCCTTGCGTTGTCGTGCCTTAGCCTTGCCTCGCCTGACCGTGCCTTGCCTTGCGTTACCCTTTCCTTGCCTTGCCGTGCATAGCCTAGCCGTGCGTTGTCGTGCATCAGCCTTGCCTTGCCTCACCGTGCCTTGCCTTGCGTTACCCTTTCCTTGCCTTGCCGTGCATTGCCTAGCCGTGCGTTGCCGTGCCTTAGCCTTGTTTCCCCTTGCCGTGCCTTTCCTTCTGTTACCCTTGCCTTGCCTTGCTTTCCCTTGCCTTCCTTGCCTTCCGTTACTCTTAGCTTGCCTTCCGTGCATTGCCTAGCCTTGCGTTGTCGTGCATTCGCCTTCCTCCCCAAACCGTGTCTTGCCTTGCGTTACCCTTTCCTTGCCTTGCCCTGCATTTCCTAGCCCTGTGTTGTCGTGCCTTAGCCTTGTTTCCCCTTACCGTGCCGTTCCTTCCGTTACCCTTGCCTTCCCCTGCTTTCCCTTGCCTTCCTTGCCTTCCGTTACTCTTTGCTTGCCTTCCGTGCATTGCCTAGCCTTGCGTTGTCGTGCCTTAGCCTTGCCTCGCCTGACCGTGCCTTGCCTTGAGTTACCCTTTCGTTGCCTTGCCGTGCATTGCCTAGCCGTGCGTTGTCGTGCATTTGCCTTGTCTTGCCTCACCGTGCTTTGCCTTGCGTTACCCTTTCCTTGCCTTGCCGTGCATTGCCTAGCCCTGCATTGTCGTGCCTTAGCTTTGTTTCCCCTTACCGTGCCGTTCCTTTCGTTACCCTTGCCTTCCCTTGCTTTCCCTTGCCTTCCTTGCCTTCCGTTACTCTTTGCTTGCCTTCCGTTCATTGCCTAGCCTTGCGTTGTCGTGCCTTAGCCTTGCCTCGCCTGACCGTGCCTTGCCTTGCGTTACCGTTTCCTTGCCTTGCCGTGCATTGCCTAGCCGTGCGTTGTCGTGCATTTGCCTTGCCTTGCCTCACCGTGCCTTGCCTTGCGTTACCCTTTCCTTGCCTGGCCGTGCATTGCCTAGCCGTGCGTTGTCGTGCATTAGCCTTGTCTTGCCTTACCGTGCCTTGCCTTGCGTTACCCTTTCCTTGCCTGGCCGTGCATTGCGTAGCCGTGCGTTGCCGTTCCTTAGCCTTGTTTCCCCTTGCCGTGCCTTGCCTTTTGTTACACTTGCCTTGCCTTGCTTTGCCTTGCCTTCCTTTCCTTCCGTTACTCTTTCCTTGCCTAGCCGTGCACTGCCTAGCCTTGCGTTGTCGTGCATTAGCTTTGCCTCCCCAAACCGTGCCTTGCCTTGCGTTACCATTTCCTTGCCTTGCCCTGCATTGCCTAGCCCTGTGTTGTCGTGCCTTAGTGTTGTTTGCCCTTACCGTGCCGTTCCTTCCGTTACCCTTGCCTTTCCCTGCTTTCCCTAGCCTTCCTTGCCTTCCGTGCATTGCCTAGCCTTGCGTTGTCGTGCCTTAGCCTTTCCTCGCCTGACCGTGCCTTGCCTTGCGTTACCCTTTCCTTGCCTTGCCGTGAATTGCCTAGCCGTGCGTTGTCGTGCATCAGCCTTGCCTTGCCTCACCGTGCCTTGCCTTGCGTTACCCTTACCTTACTTGGCTTTCGCTTACTTTCATTGCCTTCCGTTACTCTTTGCTTTCCTTCCGTGCATTGCCTAGCCTTGCGTTGTCGTGCCTTAGCCTTGCCTCGCCTGACAGTGCCTTGCCTTGCGTTACCCTTTCCTTGCCTTGCCGTGCATTGCCTAGCCATGCGTTGCCGTGCCTTAGCCTTGTTTCCCCTTGCCGTGCCGTTCCTTCCGTTACCCTTGCCTTGCCTTGCTTTCCCTTGCCTTCCTTGCCTTCCGTTACTCTTTGCTTGCCTTCCGTGCATTGCCTAGCCTTGCGTTGTCGTGCCTTAGCCTTGCCTCGCGTAACGGTGCCTTGCCTTGCGTTACCCTTTCCTTCCCTTGCCGTGCATTGCCTAGCCGTGCGTTGCCGTGCCTTAGTCTTGTTTCCCCTTGCCGTGCTGTTCCTTCCGTTACCCTTGCCTTGCCTTGCTTTCCCTTGCCTGCCTTGCCTTCCGTTACTCTTTGCTTGCCTTCCGTGCATTGCCTAGCCTTGCGTTGTCGTGCCTTAGCCTTGCCTCGCCTGACCGTGCCTTGCCTTGCGTTACCCTTTCCTTGCCTTGCCGTGCATAGCCTAGCCGTGCGTTGTCGTGCATCAGCCTTGCCTTGCCTCACCGTGCCTTGCCTTGCGTTACCCTTTCCTTGCCTTGCCGTGCATTGCCTAGCCGTGCGTTGCCGTGCCTTAGCCTTGTTTCCCCTTGTCGTGCCGTTCCTTTTGTTACCCTTGCCTTGCCTTGCTTTCCCTTGCCTTCCTTGCCTTCCGTTACTCTTTGCTTGCCTTCCGTGCATTGCCTAGCCTTGCGTTGTCGTGCATTCGCCTTCCTCCCCAAACCGTGCCTTGCCTTGCGTTACCCTTTCCTTGCCTTGCCCTGCATTGCCTAGCCCTGTGTTGTCGTGCCTTAGCCTTGTTTCCCCTTACCGTGCCGTTCCTTTCGTTACCCTTGCCTTCCCCTGCTTTCCCTTGCCTTCCTTGCCTTCCGTTACTCTTTGCTTGCCTTCCGTGCATTGCCTAGCCTTGCGTTGTCGTGCCTTAGCCTTGCCTCGCCTGACCGTGCCTTGCCTTGAGTTACCCTTTCCTTGCCTTGCCGTGCATTGCCTAGCCGTGCGTTGTCGTGCATTTGCCTTGTCTTGCCTCACCGTGCTTTGCCTTGCGTTACCCTTTCCTTGCCTTGCCGTGCATTGCCTAGCCCTGCATTGTCGTGCCTTAGCTTTGTTTCCCCTTACCGTGCCGTTCCTTTCGTTGCCCTTGCCTTCCCTTGCTTTCCCTTGCCTTCCTTGCCTTCCGTTACTCTTTGCTTGCCTTCCGTTCATTGCCTAGCCTTGCGTTGTCGTGCCTTAGCCTTGCCTCGCCTGACCGTGCCTTGCCTTGCGTTACCCTTTCCTTGCCTTGCCGTGCATTGCCTAGCCGTGCGTTGTCGTGCATTTGCCTTGCCTTGCCTCACCGTGCCTTGCCTTGCGTTACCCTTTCCTTGCCTGGCCGTGCATTGCCTAGCCGTGCGTTGTCGTGCATTAGCCTTGTCTTGCCTTACCGTGCCTTGCCTTGCGTTACCCTTTCCTTGCCTGGCCGTGCATTGCGTAGCCGTGCGTTGCCGTTCCTTAGCCTTTTTTCCCCTTGCCCTGCCTTGCCTTTTGTTACACTTGCGTTGCCTTGCTTTGCCTTGCCTTCCTTTCCTTCCGTTACTCTTTCCTTGCCTAGCCGTGCACTGCCTAGCCTTGCGTTGTCGTGCATTAGCTTTGCCTCCCCAAACCGTGCCTTGCCTTGCGTTACCATTTCCTTGCCTTGCCCTGCATTGCCTAGCCCTGTGTTGTCGTGCCTTAGTCTTGTTTGCCCTTACCGTGCCGTTCCTTCCGTTACCCTTGCCTTTCCCTGCTTTCCCTAGCCTTCCTTGCCTTCCGTGCATTGCCTAGCCTTGCGTTGTCGTGCCTTAGCCTTGCCTCGCCTGACCGTGCCTTGCCTTGCGTTACCCTTTCCTTGCCTTGCCGTGAATTGCCTAGCCGTGCGTTGTCGTGCATCAGCCTTGCCTTGCCTCACTGTGCCTTGCCTTGCGTTACCCTTACCTTGCCTTGCTTTCCCTTCCTTTCATTGCCTTCCGTTACTCTTTGCTTTCCTTCCGTGCATTGCCTAGCCGTGCGTTGCCGTGCCTTAGCCTTCTTTCCCCTTGCCGTGCCGTTCCTTCCGTTACCCTTGCCTTGCCTTGCTTTCCCTTGCGTTCCTTGCCTTCCGTTACTCTTTGCTTGCCTTCCGTGCATTGCCTAGCCTTGCGTTGTCGTGCCTTAGCCTTGCCTCGCGTAACGGTGCCTCGCCTTGCGTTACCCTTTCCTTTCCTTGCCGTGCATTGGCTAGCCCTGCGTTGTCGTGCCTTAGCCTTGTTTCCCCTTACCGTGCCGTTCCTTCCGTTACCCTTGCCTTCCCCTGCTTTCCCTTGCCTTCCTTGCCTTCCGTTACTCTTTGCTTGCCTTCCGTTTATTGCCTAGCCTTGCGTTGTCGTGCCTTAGCCTTGCCGCGCCTTACCGTGCCTTGCCTTGCGTTACCCTTTCCTTGCCTTGCCGTGCATTGCCTAGCCTTGCATTGTCGTGCCTTAGCCTTGCCTCGCCTGACCGTGCCTTGCCTTGCGTTACCCTTTCCTTGCCTTGCCGTGCATTGCCTAGCCGTGCGTTGTCGTGCATCAGCCTTGCCTTGCCTCATCGTGCCTTGCCTTGCGTTACCCTTTCCTTGCCTTGCCGTGCATTGCCTAGCCGTGCGTTGCCGTGCCTTAGCCTTGTTTCCCCTTGCCGTGCCGTTCCTTCTGTTACCCTTGCCTTGCCTTGCTTTCCCTTGCCTTCCTTGCCTTCCGTTACCCTTGCTTGCCTTCCGTGCATTGCCTAGCCTTCCGTTGTCGTGCATGCGCCTTCCTCCCCAAACCGTGTCTTGCCTTGCGTTACCCTTTCCTTGCCTTGCCCTGCATTTCCTAGCCCTGTGTTGTCGTGCCTTAGCCTTGTTTCCCCTTACCGTGCCGTTCCTTTCGTTACCCTTGCCTTCCCCTGCTTTCCCTTGCCTTCCTTGCCTTCCGTTACTCTTTGCTTGCCTTCCGTGCATTGCCTAGCCTTGCGTTGTCGTGCCTTAGCCTTGCCTCGCCTGACCGTGCCTTGCCTTGAGTTACCCTTTCCTTGCCTTGCCGTGCATTGCCTAGCCGTGCGTTGTCGTGCATTTGCCTTGTCTTGCCTCACCGTGCTTTGCCTTGCGTTACCCTTTCCTTGCCTTGCCGTGCATTGCCTAGCCCTGCATTGTCGTGCCTTAGCTTTGTTTCCCCTTACCGTGCCTTGCCTTTTGTTACACTTGCCTTGCCTTGCTTTGCCTTGCCTTCCTTTCCTTCCGTTACTCTTTCCTTGCCTAGCCGTGCACTGCCTAGCCTTGCGTTGTCGTGCATTAGCTTTGCCTCCCCAAACCGTGCCTTGCCTTGCGTTACCATTTCCTTGCCTTGCCCTGCATTGCCTAGCCCTGTGTTGTCGTGCCTTAGTCTTGTTTGCCCTTGCCGTGCCGTTCCTTCCGTTACCCTTGCCTTCCCCTGCTTTCCCTTGCCTTCCTTGCCTTCCGTGCATTGCCTAGCCTTGCGTTGTCGTGCCTTAGCCTTGCCTCGCCTGACCGTGCCTTGCCTTGCGTTACCCTTTCCTTGCCTTGCCGTGAATTGCCTAGCCGTGCGTTGTCGTGCATCAGCCTTGCCTTGCCTCACCGTGCCTTGCCTTGCGTTACCCTTACCTTGCTTTGCTTTCCCTTCCTTTCATTGCCTTCCGTTACTCTTTGCTTTCCTTCCGTGCATTGCCTAGCCTTGCGTTGTCGTGCCTTAGCCTTGCCTCGCCTGACAGTGCCTAGCCTTGCGTTACCCTTTCCTTGCCTTGCCGTGCATTGCCTAGCCATGCGTTGCCGTGCCTTAGCCTTGTTTCCCCTTGCCGTGCCGTTCCTTCCGTTACCCTTGCCTTGCCTTGCTTTCCCTTGCCTTCCTTGCCTTCCGTTACTCTTTGCTTGCCTTCCGTGCATTGCCTAGCCTTGCGTTGTCGTGCCTTAGCCTTGCCTCGCGTAACGTTGCCTTGCCTTGCGTTACCCTTTCCTTGCCTTGCCCTGCATTGCCTAGCCCTGTGTTGTCGTGCCTTAGCCTTGTTTCCCCTTACCGTGCCGTTCCTTTCGTTACCCTTGCCTTCCCCTGCTTTCCCTTGCCTTCCTTGCCTTCCGTTACTCTTTGCTTGCCTTCCGTGCATTGCCTAGCCTTGCGTTGTCGTGCCTTAGCCTTGCCTCGCCTGACCGTGCCTTGCCTTGAGTTACCCTTTCCTTGCCTTGCCGTGCATTGCCTAGCCGTGCGTTGTCGTGCATCAGCCTTGCCTTGCCTCACCGTGCCTTGCCTTGCGTTACCCTTTCCTTGCCTTGCCGTGCATTGCGTAGCCGTGCGTTGCCGTGCCTTAACCTTGTTTCCCCTTGCCGTGCCGTTCCTTCTGTTACCCTTGCCTTGCCTTGCTTTCCCTAGCCTTCCTTGCCTTCCGTTACTCTTTGCTTGCCTTCCGTGCATTGCCTAGCCTTGCGTTGTCGTGCATTCGCCTTCCTCCCCAAACCGTGCCTTGCCTTGCGTTACCCTTTCCTTGCCTTGCCCTGCATTGCCTAGCCCTGTGTTGTCGTGCCTTAGCCTTGTTTCCCCTTACCGTGCCGTTCCTTTCGTTACCCTTGCCTTCCCCTGCTTTCCCTTGCCTTCCTTGCCTTCCGTTACTCTTTGCTTGCCTTCCGTGCATTGCCTAGCCTTGCGTTGTCGTGCCTTAGCCTTGCCTCGCCTGACCGTGCCTTGCCTTGAGTTACCCTTTCCTTGCCTTGCCGTGCATTGCCTAGCCGTGCTTTGTCGTGCATTTGCCTTGTGTTGCCTCACCGTGCTTTGCCTTGCGTTACCCTTTCCTTGCCTTGCCGTGCATTGCCTAGACCTGCATTGTCGTGCCTTAGCTTTGTTTCCCCTTACCGTGCCGTTCCTTTCGTTGCCCTTGCCTTCCCTTGCTTTCCCTTGCCTTCCTTGCCTTCCGTTACTCTTTGCTTGCCTTCCGTTCATTGCCTAGCCTTGCGTTGTCGTGCCTTAGCCTTGCCTCGCCTGACCGTGCCTTGCCTTGCGTTACCCTTTCCTTGCCTTGCCGTGCATTGCCTAGCCGTGCGTTGTCGTGCATTTGCCTTGCCTTGCATCACCGTGCCTTGCCTTGCGTTACCCTTTCCTTGCCTGGCCGTGCATTGCCTAGCCGTGCGTTGTCGTGCATTAGCCTTGTCTTGCCTTACCGTGGCTTGCCTTGCGTTACCCTTTCCTTGCCTGGCCGTGCATTGCGTAGCCGTGCGTTGCCGTTCCTTAGCCTTGTTTCCCCTTGCCGTGCATTGCCTTTTGTTACACTTGCCTTGCCTTGCTTTGCCTTGCCTTCCTTTCCTTCCGTTACTCTTTCCTTGCCTAGCCGTGCACTGCCTAGCCTTGCGTTGTCGTGCATTAGCTTTGCCTCCCCAAACCGTGCCTTGCCTTGCGTTACCATTTCCTTGCCTTGCCCTGCATTGCCTAGCCCTGTGTTGTCGTGCCTTAGTCTTGTTTGCCCTTACCGTGCCGTTCCTTCCGTTACCCTTGCCTTTCTCTGCTTTTCCTAGCCTTCCTTGCCTTCCGTTCCTCTTTGCTTGCCTTCCGTGCATTGCCTAGCCTTGCGTTTTCGTGCCTTAGCCTTGCCTCGCCTGACCGTGCCTTGCCTTGCGTTACCCTTTCCTTGCCTTGCCGTGAATTGCCTAGCCGTGCGTTGTCGTGCATTTGCCTTGCCTTGCCTCACCGTGCCTTGCCTTGCGTTACCCTTTCCTTGATGGCCGTGCATTGCTTACCCGTGCGTTGTCGTGCATTAGCCTTGTCTTGCCTTACCGTGCCTTGCCTTGCGTTACCCTTTCCTTGCCTGGCCGTGCATTGCCTACCCGTGCGTTGCCGTGCCTTAGCCTTGTTTCCCCTTGCCGTGCCGTTCCTTCCGTTACCCTTGCCTTGCCTTGCTTTCCCTTGCCTTCCTTGCCTTCCGTTACTCTTTGCTTGCCTTCCGTGCATTGCCTAGCCTTGCGTTGTCGTGCCTTAGCCTTGCCTCGCGTAACGGTGCCTTGCCTTGCGTTACCCTTTCCTTTCCTTGCCGTGCATTGGCTAGCCCTGCGTAGTCGTGCCTTAGCCTTGTTTCCCCTTACCGTGCCGTTCCTTCCGTTACCCTTGCCTTCCCCTGCTTTCCCTTGCCTTCCTTGAGTTCCGTTACTCTTTGCTTGCCTTCCGTTTATTGCCTAGCCTTGCGTTGTCGTGCCTTAGCCTTGCCGCGCCTTACCGTGCCTTGCCTTGCGTTACCCTTTCCTTGCCTTGCCGTGCATTGCCTAGCCTTGCGTTGTCGTGCCTTAGCCTTGCCTCGCCTGATCGTGCCCTGCCTTGCGTTACCCTTTCCTTGCCTTGCCGTGCATTGCTTAGCCTTGCGTTGTCGTGCATCAGCCTTGCCTTGCCTCACCGTGCCTTGCCTTGCGTTACCCTTTCCTTGCCTTGCCGTGCATTGCCTAGCCCTGTGTTGTCGTGCCTTAGCCTTGTTTCCCCTTACCGTGCCGTTCCTTTCGTTACCCTTGCCTTCCCCTGCTTTCCTTTGCCTTCCTTGCCTTCCGTTACTCTTTGCTTGCCTTTCGTGCATTGCCTAGCCTTGAGTTGTCGTGCCTTAGCCTTGTCTCGCCTGACCGTGCCTTGCCTTGAGTTACCCTTTCCTTGCCTTGCCGTGCATTGCCTAGCCGTGCGTTGTCGTGCATTTGCCTTGCCTTGCCTCACCGTGCTTTGCCTTGCGTTACCCTTTCCTTGCCTTGCCGTGCATTGCCTAGCCGTGCGTTGTCGTGCATTTGCCTTGTCTTGCCTCACCGTGCTTTGCCTTGCGTTACCCTTTCCTTGCGTTGCCTTGCATTGCCTAGCCCTGCATTGTCGTGCCTTAGCTTTGTTTCCCCTTACCGTGCCGTTCCTTTCGTTGCCCTTGCCTTCCCTTGCTTTCCCTTGCCTTCCTTGCCTTCCGTTACTCTTTGCTTGCCTTCCGTGCATTGCCTAGCCTTGAGTTGTCGTGCCTTAGCCTTGCCTCGCCTGACCGTGCCTTGCCTTGAGTTACCCTTTCCTTGCCTTGCCGTGCATTGCCTAGCCGTGCGTTGTCGTGCATTTGCCTTGTCTTGCCTCACCGTGCTTTGCCTTGCGTTACCCTTTCCTTGCCTTGCCGTGCATTGCCTAGCCCTGCATTGTCGTGCCTTAGCTTTGATTCCCCTTAGCGTGCCGTTCCTTTCGTTGCCCTTGCCTTCCCTTGCTTTCCCTTGCCTTCCTTGCCTTCCGTTACTCTTTGCTTGCCTTCCGTTCATTGCCTAGCCTTGCGTTGTCGTGCCTTAGCCTTGCCTCGCCTGACCGTGCCTTGCCTTGCGTTACCCTTTCCTTTCCTTGCCGTGCATTGCCTAGCCGTGCGTTGTCGTGCATCAGCCTTGCCTTGCCTCACCGTGCCTTGCCTTGCGTTACCCTTTCCTTGCCTTGCCGTGCATTGCCTAGCCGTGCGTTGCCGTGCCTTAGCCTTGTTTCCCCTTGCCCTGCCGTTCCTTCTGTTACCCTTGCCTTGCCTTGCTTTCCCTTGCCTTCCTTGCCTTCCGTTACTCTTTGCTTGCCTTCCGTGCATTGCCTAGCCTTGCGTTGTCGTGCCTTAGCCTTGCCTCGCCTGACCGTGCCTTGCCTTGAGTTACCCTTTCCTTGCCTTGCCGTGCATTGCCTAGCCGTGCGTTGTCGTGCATTTGCCTTGTCTTGCCTCACCCTGCTTTGCCTTGCGTTACCCTTTCCTTGCCTTGCCCTGCATTGCCTACCCCTGCATTGTCGGGCCTTAGCTTTGTTTCCCCTTACCGTGCCGTTCCTTTCGTTGCCCTTGCCTTCCCTTGCTTTCCCTTGCCTTCCTTGCCTTCCGTTACTCTTTGCTTGCCTTCCGTTCATTGCCTAGCCTTGCGTTGTCGTGCCTTAGCCTTGCCTCGCCTGACCGTGCCTTGCCTTGCGTTACCCTTTCCTTGCCTTGCCGTGCATTGCCTAGCCGTGCGTTGTCGTGCATTTACCTTGCCTTGCCTCACCGTGCCTTGCCTTGCGTTACCCTTTCCTTGCCTGTCCGTGCATTGCCTAGCCGTGCGTTGTCGTGCATTAGCCTTGTGTTGCCTTACCGTGCCTTGCCTTGCGTTACCCTTTCCTTGCCTGGCCGTGCATTGCGTAGCCGTGCGTTGCCGTTCCTTAGCCTTGTTTCCCCTTGCCGTGCCTTGCCTTTTGTTACACTTGCCTTGCCTTGCTTTGCCTTGCCTTCCTTTCCTTCCGTTACTCTTTCCTTGCCTAGCCGTGCACTGCCTAGCCTTGCGTTGTCGTGCATTAGCTTTGCCTCCCCAAACCGTGCCTTGCCTTGCGTTACCATTTCCTTGCCTTGCCCTGCATTGCCTAGCCCTGTGTTGTCGTGCCTTAGTCTTGTTTGCCCTTACCGTGCCGTTCCTTCCGTTACCCTTGCCTTTCCCTGCTTTCCCTAGCCTTCCTTGCCTTCCGTTCCTCTTTGCTTGCCTGCCGTGCATTGCCTAGCCTTGCGTTGTCGTGCCTTAGCCTTGCCTCGCCTGACCGTGCCTTGCCTTGCGTTACCCTTTCCTTGCCTTGCCGTGAATTGCCTAGACGTGCGTTGTCGTGCATCAGCCTTGCCTTGCCTCACCGTGCCTTGCCTTGCGTTACCCTTACCTTGCCTTGCTTTCCCTTCCTTTCATTGCCTTCCGTTACTCTTTGCTTTCCTTCCGTGCATTGCCTAGCCTTGCGTTGTCGTGCCTTAGCCTTGCCTCGCCTGACAGTGCCTTGCCTTGCGTTACCCTTTCCTTGCCTTGCCGTGCATTGCCTAGCCATGCGTTGCCGTGCCTTAGCCTTGTTTCCCCTTGCCGTGCCGTTCCTTCCGTTACCCTTGCCTTGCCTTGCTTTCCCTTGCCTTCCTTGCCTTCCGTTACTCTTTGCTTGCCTTCCGTGCATTGCCTAGCCTTGCGTTGTCGTGCCTTAGCCTTGCCTCGCGTAACGGTGCCTTGCCTTGCGTTACCCTTTCCTTCCCTTGCCGTGCATTGCCTAGCCGTGCGTTGCCGTGCCTTAGCCTTGTTTCCCCTTGCCGTGCCGTTCCTTCCGTTACCCTTGCCTTGCCTTGCTTTCCCTTGCCTTCCTTGCCTTCCGTTACTCTTTGCTTGCCTTCCGTGCATTGCCTAGCCTTGCGTTGTCGTGCCTTAGCCTTGCCTCGCCAGACCGTGCCTTGCCTTGCGTTACCCTTTCCTTGCCTTGCCGTGCATTGCCTAGCCGTGCGTTGTCGTGCCTTAGCCTTGACTCGCCAGACCGTGCCTTGCCTTGCCTTGCGTTACACTTTCCTTGCCTTGCCGTGCATTGCCTAGCCGTGCGTTGCCGTGACTTAGCCTTGTTTCCACTTGCCGTGCCGTGCCTTTTCTTACACTTGCCTTGCCTTGCTTTCCCTTGCCTTCCTTGCCTTCCGTTACTCTTTGCTTGCCTTCCGTGCATTGCCTAGCCTTGCGTTGTCGTGCATTCGCCTTCCTCCCCAAACCGTGCCTTGCCTTGCGTTACCCTTTCCTTGCCTTGCCCTGCATTGCCTAGCCCTGTGTTGTCGTGCCTTAGCCTTGTTTCCCCTTACCGTGCCGTTCCTTTCGTTACCCTTGCCTTCCCCTGCTTTCCCTTGCCTTCCTTGCCTTCCGTTACTCTTTGCTTGCCTTCCGTGCATTGCCTAGCCTTGCGTTGTCGTGCCTTAGCCTTGCCTCGCCTGACCGTGCCTTGCCTTGAGTTACCCTTTCCTTGCCTTGCCGTGCATTGCCTAACCGTGCGTTGTCGTGCATCAGCCTTGCCTTGCCTCACCGTGCCTTGCCTTGCGTTACCCTTTCCTTGCCTTGCCGTGCATTGCGTAGCCGTGCGTTGCCGTGCCTTAGCCTTGTTTCCCCTTGCCATGCCGTTCCTTCTGTTACCCTTGCCTTGCCTTGCTTTCCCTTGCCTTCCTTGCCTTCCGTTACTCTTTGCTTGCCTTCCGTGCATTGCCTAGCCTTGCGTTGTCGTGCATTCGCCTTCCTCCCCAAACCGTGCCTTGCCTTGCGTTACCCTTTCCTTGCCTTGCCCTGCATTGCCTAGCCCTGTGTTGTCGTGCCTTAGCCTTGTTTCCCCTTACCGTGCCGTTCCTTTCGTTACCCTTGCCTTCCCCTGCTTTCCCTTGCCTTCCTTGCCTTCCGTTACTCTTTGCTTGCCTTCCGTGCATTGCCTAGCCTTGCGTTGTCGTGCCTTAGCCTTGCCTCGCCTGACCGTGCCTTGCCTTGTGTTAACCTTTCCTTGCCTTGCCGTGCATTGCCTAGCCGTGCTTTGTCGTGCATTTGCCTTGTGTTGCCTCACCGTGCTTTGCCTTGCGTTACCCTTTCCTTGCCTTGCCGTGCATTGCCTAGACCTGCATTGTCGTCCCTTAGCTTTGTTTCCCCTTACCGTGCCGTTCCTTTCGTTGCCCTTGCCTTCCCTTGCTTTCCCTTGCCTTCCTTGCCTTCCGTTACTCTTTGCTTGCCTTCCGTTCATTGCCTAGCCTTGCGTTGTCGTGCCTTAGCCTTGCCTCGCCTGACCGTGCCTTGCCTTGCGTTACCCTTTCCTTGCCTTGCCGTGCATTGCCTAGCCGTGCGTTGTCGTGCATTTGCCTTGCCTTGCATCACCGTGCCTTGCCTTGCGTTACCATTTCCTTGCCTGGCCGTGCATTGCCTAGCCGTGCGTTGCCGTTCCTTAGCCTTGTTTCCCCTTGCCGTGCATTGCCTTTTGTTACACTTGCCTTGCCTTGCTTTGCCTTGCCTTCCTTTCCTTCCGTTACTCTTTCCTTGCCTAGCCGTGCACTGCCTAGCCTTGCGTTGTCGTGCATTAGCTTTGCCTCCCCAAACCGTGCCTTGCCTTGCGTTACCATTTCCTTGCCTTGCCCTGCATTGCCTAGCCCTGTGTTGTCGTGCCTTAGTCTTGTTTGCCCTTACCGTGCCGTTCCTTCCGTTACCCTTGCCTTTCTCTGCTTTTCCTAGCCTTCCTTGCCTTCCGTTCCTCTTTGCTTGCCTTCCGTGCATTGCCTAGCCTTGCGTTTTCGTGCCTTAGCCTTGCCTCGCCTGACCGTGCCTTGCCTTGCGTTACCCTTTCCTTGCCTTGCCGTGAATTGCCTAGCCGTGCGTTGTCGTGCATTTGCCTTGCCTTGCCTCACCGTGCCTTGCCTTGCGTTACCCTTTCCTTGCCTGGCCGTGCATTGCTTACCCGTGCGTTGTCGTGCATTAGCCTTGTCTTGCCTTACCGTGCCTTGCCTTGCGTTACCCTTTCCTTGCCTGGCCGTGCATTGCCTACCCGTGCGTTGCCGTGCCTTAGCCTTGTTTCCCCTTGTCGTGCCGTTCCTTCCGTTACCCTTGCCTTGCCTTGCTTTCCCTTGCCTTCCTTGCCTTCCGTTACTCTTTGCTTGCCTTCCGTGCATTGCCTAGCCTTGCGTTGTCGTGCCTTAGCCTTGCCTCGCGTAACGGTGCCTTGCCTTGCGTTACCCTTTCCTTTCCTTGCCGTGCATTGGCTAGCCCTGCGTAGTCGTGCCTTAGCCTTGTTTCCCCTTACCGTGCCGTTCCTTCCGTTACCCTTGCCTTCCCCTGCTTTCCCTTGCCTTCCTTGACTTCCGTTACTCTTTGCTTGCCTTCCGTTTATTGCCTAGCCTTGCGTTGTCGTGCCTTAGCCTTGCCGCGCCTTACCGTGCCTTGCCTTGCGTTACCCTTTCCTTGCCTTGCCGTGCATTGCCTAGCCTTGCGTTGTCGTGCCTTAGCCTTGCCTCGCCTGATCGTGCCCTGCCTTGCGTTACCCTTTCCTTGCCTTGCCGTGCATTGCCTAGCCGTGCGTTGTCGTGCATCAGCCTTGACTTGCCTCACCGTGCCTTGCCTTGCGTTACCCTTTCCTTGCCTTGCCGTGCATTGCCTAGCCCTGTGTTGTCGTGCCTTAGCCTTGTTTCCCCTTACCGTGCCGTTCCTTTCGTTACCCTTGCCTTCCCCTGCTTTCCTTTGCCTTCCTTGCCTTCCGTTACTCTTTGCTTGCCTTCCGTGCATTGCCTAGCCTTGAGTTGTCGTGCCTTAGCCTTGCCTCGCCTGACCGTGACTTGCCTTGAGTTACCCTTTCCTTGCCTTGCCGTGCATTGCCTAGCCGTGCGTTGTCGTGCATTTGCCTTGTCTTGCCTCACCGTGCTTTGCCTTGCGTTACCCTTTCCTTGCCTTGCCGTGCATTGCCTAGCCGTGCGTTGTCGTGCATTTGCCTTGTCTTGCCTCACCGTGCTTTGCCTTGCGTTACCCTTTCCTTGCGTTGCCTTGCATTGCCTAGCCCTGCATTGTCGTGCCTTAGCTTTGTTTCCCCTTACCGTGCCGTTCCTTTCGTTGCCCTTGCCTTCCCTTGCTTTCCCTTGCCTTCCTTGCCTTCCGTTACTCTTTGCTTGCCTTCCGTGCATTGCCTAGCCTTGAGTTGTCGTGCCTTAGCCTTGCCTCGCCTGACCGTGCCTTGCCTTGAGTTACCCTTTCCTTGCCTTTCCGTGCATTGCCTAGCCGTGCGTTGTCGTGCATTTGCCTTGTCTTGCCTCACCGTGCTTTGCCTTGCGTTACCCTTTCCTTGCCTTGCCGTGCATTGCCTAGCCCTGCATTGTCGTGCCTTAGCTTTGTTTCCCCTTAGCGTGCCGTTCCTTTCGTTGCCCTTGCCTTCCCTTGCTTTCCCTTGCCTTCCTTGCCTTCCGTTACTCTTTGCTTGCCTTCCGTTCATTGCCTAGCCTTGCGTTGTCGTGCCTTAGCCTTGCCTCGCCTGACCGTGCCTTGCCTTGCGTTACCCTTTCCTTTCCTTGCCGTGCATTGCCTAGCCGTGCTTTGTCGTGCATCAGCCTTGCCTTGCCTCACCGTGCCTTGCCTTGCGTTACCCTTTCCTTGCCTTGCCGTGCATTGCCTAGCCGTGCGTTGCCGTGCCTTAGCCTTGTTTCCCCTTGCCCTGCCGTTCCTTCTGTTACCCTTGCCTTGCCTTGCTTTCCCTTGCCTTCCTTGCCTTCCGTTACTCTTTGCTTGCCTTCCGTGCATTGCCTAGCCTTGCGTTGTCGTGCCTTAGCCTTGCCTCGCCTGACCGTGCCTTGCCTTGAGTTACCCTTTCCTTGCCTTGCCGTGCATTGCCTACCCCTGCATTGTCGGGCCTTAGCTTTGTTTCCCCTTACCGTGCCGTTCCTTTCGTTGCCCTTGCCTTCCCTTGCTTTCCCTTGCCTTCCTTGCCTTCCGTTACTCTTTGCTTGCCTTCCGTTCATTGCCTAGCCTTGCGTTGTCGTGCCTTAGCCTTGCCTCGCCTGACCGTGCCTTGCCTTGCGTTACCCTTTCCTTGCCTTGCCGTGCATTGCCTAGCCGTGCGTTGTCGTGCATTTACCTTGCCTTGCCTCACCGTGCCTTGCCTTGCGTTACCCTTTCCTTGCCTGTCCGTGCATTGCCTAGCCGTGCGTTGTCGTGCATTAGCCTTGTGTTGCCTTACCGTGCCTTGCCTTGCGTTACCCTTTCCTTGCCTGGCCGTGCATTGCGTAGCCGTGCGTTGCCGTTCCTTAGCCTTGTTTCCCCTTGCCGTGCCTTGCCCTTTGTTACACTTGCCTTGCCTTGCTTTGCCTTGCCTTCCTTTCCTTCCGTTACTCTTTCCTTGCCTAGCCGTGCACTGCCTAGCCTTGCGTTGTCGTGCATTAGCTTTGCCTCCCCAAACCGTGCCTTGCCTTGCGTTACCATTTCCTTGCCTTGCCCTGCATTGCCTAGCCCTGTGTTGTCGTGCCTTAGTCTTGTTTGCCCTTACCGTGCCGTTCCTTCCGTTACCCTTGCCTTTCCCTGCTTTCCCCAGCCTTCCTTGCCTTCCGTTCCTCTTTGCTTGCCTGCCGTGCATTGCCTAGCCTTGCGTTGTCGTGCCTTAGCCTTGCCTCGCCTGACCGTGCCTTGCCTTGCGTTACCCTTTCCTTGCCTTGCCGTGAATTGCCTAGACGTGCGTTGTCGTGCATCAGCCTTGCCTTGCCTCACCGTGCCTTGCCTTGCGTTACCCTTACCTTGCCTTGCTTTTCCTTCCTTTCATTGCCTTCCGTTACTCTTTGCTTTCCTTCCGTGCATTGCCTAGCCTTGCGTTGTCGTGCCTTAGTCTTGCCTCGCCTGACAGTGCCTTGCCTTGCGTTCCCCTTTCCTTGCCTTGCCGTGCATTGCCTAGCCGTGCGTTGCCGTGCCTTAGCCTTGTTTCCCCTTGCCGTGCCCTTCCTTCCGTTACCCTTGCCTTCCCTTGCTTTCCCTTGCCTTCCTTGCCTTCCGTTACTCTTTGCTTGCCTTCCGTGCATTGCCTAGCCTTGCGTTGTCGTGCCTTAGCCTTGCCTCGCGTAACGGTGCCTTGCCTTGCGTTACCCTTTCCTTTCCTTGCCGTGCATTGGCTAACCCTGCGTTTTCGTGCCTTAGCCTTGTTTCCCCTTACCGTGCCGTTCCTTCCGTTACCCTTGCCTTCCCCTGCTTTCCCTTGCCTTCCTTGCCTTCCGTTACTCTTTGCTTGCCTTCCGTTTATTGCCTAGCCTTGCGTTGTCGTGCCTTAGCCTTGCCTCGCCTGACCGTGCCTTGCCTTGCGTTACCCTTTCCTTGCCTTGCCGTGCATTGCCTAGCCGTGCGTTGTCGTGCATCAGCCTTGCCTTGCCTCACCGTGCCTTGCCTTGCGTTACCCTTTCCTTGCCTTGCCGTGCATTGCCTAGCCGTGCGTTGCCGTGCCTTAGCCTTGTTTCCCCTTGCCGTGCCGTTCCTTCTGTTACCCTTGCCTTGCCTTGCTTTCCCTTGCCTTCCTTGCCTTCCGTTACTCTTTGCTTGCCTTCCGTGCATTGCCTAGCCTTGCGTTGTCGTGCATTCGCCTTCCTCCCCAAACCGTGCCTTGCCTTGCGTTACCCTTTCCTTGCCTTGCCCTGCATTGCCTAGCCCTGTGTTGTCGTGCCTTAGCCTTGTTTCCCCTTACCGTGCCGTTCCTTTCGTTACCCTTGCCTTCCCCTGCTGTCCCTTGCCTTCCTTACCTTCCGTTACTCTTTGCTTGCCTTCCGTGCATTGCCTAGCCTTGCGTTGTCGTGCCTTAGCCTTTCCTTGCCTGACCGTGCCTTGCCTTGCGTTACCCTTTCCTTGCCTTGCCGTGCATTGCCTAGCCGTGCGTTGTCGTGCATTTGCGTTGTCTTGCCTCACCGTGCTTTGCCTTGCGTTACCCTTTCCTTGCCTTGCCGTGCATTGCCTAGCCGTGCGTTGTCGTGCATTTGCCTTGTCTTGCCTCACCGTGCTTTGCCTTGCGTTACCCTTTCCTTGCGTTGCCTTGCATTGCCTAGCCCTGCATTGTCGTGCCTTAGCTTTGTTTCCCCTTACCGTGCCGTTCCTTTCGTTGCCCTTGCCTTCCCTTGCTTTCCCTTGCCTTCCTTGCCTTCCGTTACTCTTTGCTTGCCTTCCGTGCATTGCCTAGCCTTGAGTTGTCGTGCCTTAGCCTTGCCTCGCCTGACCGTGCCTTGCCTTGAGTTACCCTTTCCTTGCCTTGCCGTGCATTGCCTAGCCGTGCGTTGTCGTACATTTGCCTTGTCTTGCCTCACCGTGCTTTGCCTTGCGTTACCCTTTCCTTGCCTTGCCGTGCATTGCCTAGCCCTGCATTGTCGTGCCTTAGCTTTGATTCCCCTTAGCGTGCCGTTCCTTTCGTTGCCCTTGCCTTCCCTTGCTTTCCCTTGCCTTCCTTGCCTTCCGTTACTCTTTGCTTGCCTTCCGTTCATTGCCTAGCCTTGCGTTGTCGTGCCTTAGCCTTGCCTCGCCTGACCGTGCCTTGCCTTGCGTTACCCTTTCCTTTCCTTGCCGTGCATTGCCTAGCCGTGCGTTGTCGTGCATCAGCCTTGCCTTGCCTCACCGTGCCTTGCCTTGCGTTACCCTTTCCTTGCCTTGCCGTGCATTGCCTAGCCGTGCGTTGCCGTGCCTTAGCCTTGTTTCCCCTTGCCCTGCCGTTCCTTCTGTTACCCTTGCCTTGCCTTGCTTTCCCTTGCCTTCCTTGCCTTCCGTTACTCTTTGCTTGCCTTCCGTGCATTGCCTAGCCTTGCGTTGTCGTGCCTTAGCCTTGCCTCGCCTGACCGTGCCTTGCCTTGAGTTACCCTTTCCTTGCCTTGCCGTGCATTGCCTAGCCGTGCGTTGTCGTGCATTTGCCTTGTCTTGCCTCACCGTGCTTTGCCTTGCGTTACCCTTTCCTTGCCTTGCCCTGCATTGCCTACCCCTGCATTGTCGGGCCTTAGCTTTGTTTCCCCTTACCGTGCCGTTCCTTTCGTTGCCCTTGCCTTCCCTTGCTTTCCCTTGCCTTCCTTGCCTTCCGTTACTCTTTGCTTGCCTTCCGTTCATTGCATAGCCTTGCGTTGTCGTGCCTTAGCCTTGCCTCGCCTGACCGTGCCTTGCCTTGCGTTACCCTTTCCTTGCCTTGCCGTGCATTGCCTAGCCGTGCGTTGTCGTGCATTTACCTTGCCTTGCCTCACCGTGCCTTGCCTTGCGTTACCCTTTCCTTGCCTGTCCGTGCATTGCCTAGCCGTGCGTTGTCGTGCATTAGCCTTGTGTTGCCTTACCGTGCCTTGCTTTGCGTTACCCTTTCCTTGCCTGGCCGTGCATTGCGTAGCCGTGCGTTGCCGTTCCTTAGCCTTGTTTCCCCTTGCCGTGCCTTGCCTTTTGTTACACTTGCCTTGCCTTGCTTTGCCTTGCCTTCCTTTCCTTCCGTTACTCTTTCCTTGCCTAGCCGTGCACTGCCTAGCCTTGCGTTGTCGTGCATTAGCTTTGCCTCCCCAAACCGTGCCTTGCCTTGCGTTACCATTTCCTTGCCTTGCCCTGCATTGCCTAGCCCTGTGTTGTCGTGCCTTAGTCTTGTTTGCCCTTACCGTGCCGTTCCTTCCGTTACCCTTGCCTTTCCCTGCTTTCCCTAGCCTTCCTTGCCTTCCGTTCCTCTTTGCTTGCCTGCCGTGCATTGCCTAGCCTTGCGTTGTCGTGCCTTAGCCTTGCCTCGCCTGACCGTGCCTTGCCTTGCGTTACCCTTTCCTTGCCTTGCCGTGAATTGCCTAGACGTGCGTTGTCGTGCATCAGCCTTGCCTTGCCTCACCGTGCCTTGCCTTGCGTTACCCTTACCTTGCCTTGCTTTCCCTTCCTTTCATTGCCTTCCGTTACTCTTTGCTTTCCTTCCGTGCATTGCCTAGCCTTGCGTTGTCGTGCCTTAGCCTTGCCTCGCCTGACAGTGCCTTGCCTTGCGTTACCCTTTCCTTGCCTTGCCGTGCATTGCCTAGCCATGCGTTGCCGTGCCTTAGCCTTGTTTCCCCTTGCCGTGCCGTTCCTTCCGTTACCCTTGCCTTGCCTTGCTTTCCCTTGCCTTCCTTGCCTTCCGTTACTCTTTGCTTGCCTTCCGTGCATTGCCTAGCCTTGCGTTGTCGTGCCTTAGCCTTGCCTCGCGTAACGGTGCCTTGCCTTGCGTTACCCTTTCCTTCCCTTGCCGTGCATTGCCTAGCCGTGCGTTGCCGTGCCTTAGCCTTGTTTCCCCTTGCCGTGCCGTTCCTTCCGTTACCCTTGCCTTGCCTTGCTTTCCCTTGCCTTCCTTGCCTTCCGTTACTCTTTGCTTGCCTTCCGTGCATTGCCTAGCCTTGCGTTGTCGTGCCTTAGCCTTGCCTCGCCTGACCGTGCCTTGCCTTGCGTTACCCTTTCCTTGCCTTGCCGTGCATAGCCTAGCCGTGCGTTGTCGTGCATCAGCCTTGCCTTGCCTCACCGTGCCTTGCCTTGCGTTACCCTTTCCTTGCCTTGCCGTGCATTGCCTAGCCGTGCGTTGCCGTGCCTTAGCCTTGTTTCCCCTTGCCGTGCCGTTCCTTCTGTTACCCTTGCCTTGCCTTGCTTTCCCTTGCCTTCCTTGCCTTCCGTTCCTCTTTGCTTGCCTGCCGTGCATTGCCTAGCCTTGCGTTGTCGTGCCTTAGCCTTGCCTCGCCTGACCGTGCCTTGCCTTGCGTTACCCTTTCCTTGCCTTGCCGTGAATTGCCTAGACGTGCGTTGTCTTGCATCAGCCTTGCCTTGCCTCACCGTGCCTTGCCTTGCGTTACCCTTACCTTGCCTTGCTTTTCCTTCCTTTCATTGCCTTCCGTTACTCTTTGCTTTCCTTCCGTGCATTGCCTAGCCTTGCGTTGTCGTGCCTTAGTCTTGCCTCGCCTGACAGTGCCTTGCCTTGCGTTCCCCTTTCCTTGCCTTGCCGTGCATTGCCTAGCCGTGCGTTGCCGTGCCTTAGCCTTGTTTCCCCTTGCCGTGCCGTTCCTTCCGTTACCCTTGCCTTGCCTTGCTTTCCCTTGCCTTCCTTGCCTTCCGTTACTCTTTGCTTGCCTTCCGTGCATTGCCTAGCCTTGCGTTGTCGTGCCTTAGCCTTGCCTCGCGTAACGGTGCCTTGCCTTGCGTTACCCTTTCCTTTCCTTGCCGTGCATTGGCTAGCCCTGCGTTTTCGTGCCTTAGCCTTGTTTCCCCTTACCGTGCCGTTCCTTCCGTTACCCTTGCCTTCCCCTGCTTTCCCTTGCCTTCCTTGCCTTCCGTTACTCTTTGCTTGCCTTCCGTTTATTGCCTAGCCTTGCGTTGTCGTGCCTTAGCCTTGCCTCGCCTGACCGTGCCTTGCCTTGCGTTACCCTTTCCTTGCCTTGCCGTGCATTGCCTAGCCGTGCGTTGTCGTGCATCAGCCTTGCCTTGCCTCACCGTGCCTTGCCTTGCGTTACCCTTTCCTTGCCTTGCCGTGCATTGCCTAGCCGTGCGTTGCCGTGCCTTAGCCTTGTTTCCCCTTGCCGTGCCGTTCCTTCTGTTACCCTTGCCTTGCCTTGCTTTCCCTTGCCTTCCTTGCCTTCCGTTACTCTTTGCTTGCCTTCCGTGCATTGCCTAGCCTTGCGTTGTCGTGCATTCGCCTTCCTCCCCAAACCGTGCCTTGCCTTGCGTTACCCTTTCCTTGCCTTGCCCTGCATTGCCTAGCCCTGTGTTGTCGTGCCTTAGCCTTGTTTCCCCTTACCGTGCCGTTCCTTTCGTTACCCTTGCCTTCCCCTGCTTTCCCTTGCCTTCCTTGCCTTCCGTTACTCTTTGCTTGCCTTCCGTGCATTGCCTAGCCTTGCGTTGTCGTGCCTTAGCCTTTCCTTGCCTGACCGTGCCTTGCCTTGCGTTACCCTTTCCTTGCCTTGCCGTGCATTGCCTAGCCGTGCGTTGTCGTGCATTTGCGTTGTCTTGCCTCACCGTGCTTTGCCTTGCGTTACCCTTTCCTTGCCTTGCCGTGCATTGCCTAGCCCTGCATTGTCGTACCTTAGCTTTGTTTCCCATTACCGTGCCGTTCCTTTCGTTGCCCTTGCCTTCCCTTGCTTTCCCTTGCCTTCCTTGACTTCCGTTACTCTTTGCTTGCCTTCCGATCATTGCCTAGCCTTGCGTTGTCGTGCCTTAGCCTTGCCTCGCCTGACCGTGCCTTGCCTTGCGTTACCCTTTCCTTGCCTTGCCGTGCATTGCCTAGCCGTGCGTTGTCGTGCATTTGCCTTGCCTTGCCTCACCGTGCCTTGCCTTGCGTTACCCTTTCCTTGCATGTCCGTGCATTGCCTAGCCGTGCGGTGTCGTGCATTAGCCTTGTCTTGCCTTACCGTGCCTTGCCTTGCGTTACCCTTTCCTTGCCTGGCCGTGCATTGCGTAGCCGTGCGTTGCCGTTCCTTAGCCTTATTTCCCCTTGCCGTGACTTGCCTTTTGTTACACTTGCCTTGCCTTGCTTTGCCTTGCCTTCCTTTCCTTCCGTTACTCTTTCCTTGCCTAGCCGTGCACTGCCTAGCCTTGCGTTGTCGTGCATTAGCTTTGCCTCCCCAAACCGTGCCTTGCCTTGCGTTACCATTTCCTTGCCTTGCCCTGCATTGCCTAGCCCTGTGTTGTCGTACCTTAGTCTTGTTTGCCCTTACCGTGCCGTTCCTTCCGTTACCCTTGCCTTTCCCTGCTTTCCCTAGCCTTCCTTGCCTTCCATTCCTCTTTGCTTGCCTTCCGTGCATTGCCTAGCCTTGCGTTGTCGTGCCTTAGCCTTGCCTCGCCTGACCGTGCCTTGCCTTGCGTTACCCTTTCCTTGCCTTGCCGTGAATTGCTAGCCGTGCGTTGCCGTGCATCAGCCTTGCCTAGCCTCACCGTGCCTTGCCTTGCGTTACCCTTACCTTGCCTTGGTTTCCCTTCCTTTCATTGCCTTCCGTTACTCTTTGCTTTCCTTCCGTGCATTGCCTAGCCTTGCGTTGTCGTGCCTTAGCCTTGCCTCGCCTGAAGTGCCTTGCCTTGCGTTACCCTTTCCTTGCCTTGCCGTGCATTGCCTAGCCGTGCGTTGCCGTGCCTTAGCCTTGTTTCCCCTTGCCGTGCCGTTCCTTCCGTTACCTTTGCCTTGCCTTGCTTTCCCTTGCCTTCCTTGCCTTCCGTTACGCTTTGCTTGCCTTCCGTTTATTGCCTAGCCTTGCGTTGTCGTGCCTTAGCCTTGCCTCGCCTGACCGTGCCTTGCCTTGCGTTACCCTTTCCTTGCCTTGCCGTGCATTGCCTAGCCGTGCGTTGTCGTGCATCAGCCTTGCCTTGCCTCACCGTGCCTTGCCTTGCGTTACCCTTTCCTTGCCTTGCCGTGCATTGCCTAGCCGTGCGTTGCCGTGCCTTAGCCTTGTTTCCCCTTGCCGTGCCGTTCCTTCTGTTACCCTTGCCTTGCCTTGCTTTCCCTTGCCTTCCTTGCCTTCCGTTACTCTTTGCTTGCCTTCTGTGCATTGCCTAGCCTTGCGTTGTCGTGCATTCGCCTTCCTCCCCAAACCGTGCCTTGCCTTGCGTTACCCTTTCCTTGCCTTGCCCTGCATTGCCTAGCCCTGTGTTGTCGTGCCTTAGCCTTGTTTCCCCTTACCGTGCCGTTCCTTTCGTTACCTTTGCCTTCCCCTGCTTTCTCTTGCCTTCCTTGCCTTCCGTTCCTCTTTGCTCGCCTTCCGTGCATTGCCTAGCCTTGCGTTGTCGTGCCTTAGCCTTTCCTCGCCTGACCGTGCCTTGCATTGCGTTACCCTTTCCTTGCCTTGCCGTGCATTGCCTAGCCGTGCGTTGTCGTGCATTTGCCTTGTCTTGCCTCACCGTGCTTTGCCTTGCGTTACCCTTTCCTTGCCTTGCCGTGCATTGCCTAGCCCTGCATTGTCGTGCCTTAGCTTTGTTTCCCCGTACCGTGCCGTTCCTTTCGTTGCCCTTGCCTTCCCTTGCTTTCCCTTGCCTTCCTTGCCTTCCGTTACTCTTTGCTTGCCTTCCGTTCATTGCCTAGCCTTGCGTTGTCGTGCCTTAGCCTTGCCTCGCCTGACCGTGCCTTGCTTTGCGTTACCCTTTCCTTGCCTTGCCGTGCATTGCCTAGCCGTGCGTTGTCGTGCATTTGCCTTGCCTTGCCTCACCGTGCCTTGCCTTGCGTTACCCTTTCCTTTCCTGGCCGTGCATTGCCTAGCCGTGCGTTGTCGTGCATTAGCCTAGTGTTGCCTTACCGTGCCTTGCCTTGCGTTCCCCTTTCCTTGCCTGGCCGTGCATTGCCTAGCCGTGCGTTGCCGTGCCTTAGCCTTGTTTCCCCTTGCCGTGCCGTTCCTTCCGTTACCCTTGCCTTGCCTTGCTTTCCCTTGCCTTCCTTGCCTTCCGTTACTCTTTGCTTGCCTTCCGTGCATTGCCTAGCCTTGCGTTGTCGTGCCTTAGCCTTGCCTCGCGTAACGGTGCCTTGCCTTGCGTTACCCTTTCCTTTCCTTGCCGTGCATTGGCTAGCCCTGCGTTTTCGTGCCTTAGCCTTGTTTCCCCTTACCGTGCCGTTCCTTCCGTTACCCTTGCCTTCCCCTGCTTTCCCTTGCCTTCCTTGCCTTCCGTTACTCTTTGCTTGCCTTCCGTTTATTGCCTAGCCTTGCGTTGTCGTGCCTTAGCCTTGCCTCGCCTGACCGTGCCTTGCCTTGCGTTACCCTTTCCTTGCCTTGCCGTGCATTGCCTAGCCGTGCGTTGTCGTGCATCAGCCTTGCCTTGCCTCACCGTGCCTTGCCTTGCGTTACCCTTTCCTTGCCTTGCCGTGCATTGCCTAGCCGTGCGTTGCCGTGCCTTAGCCTTGTTTCCCCTTGCCGTGCCGTTCCTTCTGTTACCCTTGCCTTGCCTTGCTTTCCCTTGCCTTCCTTGCCTTCCGTTACTCTTTGCTTGCCTTCCGTGCATTACCTAGCCTTGCGTTGTCGTGCATTCGCCTTCCTCCCCAAACCGTGCCTTGCGTTGCGTTACCCTTTCCTTGCCTTGCCCTGCATTGCCTAGCCCTGTGTTGTCGTGCCTTAGCCTTGTTTCCCCTTACCGTGCCGTTCCTTTCGTTACCCTTGCCTTCCCCTGCTTTCCCTTGCCTTCCTTGCCTTCCGTTACT
Source organism: Macrotis lagotis (assembly GCF_037893015.1). NCBI lineage: Eukaryota > Metazoa > Chordata > Mammalia > Peramelemorphia > Peramelidae > Macrotis > Macrotis lagotis. The sequence goes on along the minus strand of NW_027422144.1, from coordinate 6,329 downwards.
CTTTGCTTGCCTTCCGTGCATTGCCTAGCCTTGCGTTGTCGTGCCTTAGCCTTTCCTCGCCTAAGCGTGCCTTGCCTTGCGTTACCCTTTCCTTGCCTTGCCGTGCATTGCCTAGCCGTGCGTTGTCGTGCATTTGCGTTGTCTTGCCTCACCGTGCTTTGCCTTGCGTTACCCTTTCCTTGCCTTGCCGTGCATTGCCTAGCCCTGCATTGTCGTGCCTTAGCTTTGTTTCCCATTACCGTGCCGTTCCTTTCGTTGCCCTTGCCTTCCCTTGCTTTCCCTTGCCTTCCTTGACTTCCGTTACTCTTTGCTTGCCTTCCGATCATTGCCTAGCCTTGCGTTGTCGTGCCTTAGCCTTGCCTCGCCTGACCGTGCCTTGCCTTGCGTTACCCTTTCCTTGCCTTGCCGTGCATTGCCTAGCCGTGCGTTGTCGTGCATTTGCCTTGCCTTGCCTCACCGTGCCTTGCCTTGCGTTACCCTTTCCTTGCATGTCCGTGCATTGCCTAGCCGTGCGGTGTCGTGCATTAGCCTTGTCTTGCCTTACCGTGCCTTGCCTTGCGTTACCCTTTCCTTGCCTGGCCGTGCATTGCGTAGCCGTGCGTTGCCGTTCCTTAGCCTTATTTCCCCTTGCCGTGACTTGCCTTTTGTTACACTTGCCTTGCCTTGCTTTGCCTTGCCTTCCTTTCCTTCCGTTACTCTTTCCTTGCCTAGCCGTGCACTGCCTAGCCTTGCGTTGTCGTGCATTAGCTTTGCCTCCCCAAACCGTGCCTTGCCTTGCGTTACCATTTCCTTGCCTTGCCCTGCATTGCCTAGCCCTGTGTTGTCGTACCTTAGTCTTGTTTGCCCTTACCGTGCCGTTCCTTCCGTTACCCTTGCCTTTCCCTGCTTTCCCTAGCCTTCCTTGCCTTCCATTCCTCTTTGCTTGCCTTCCGTGCATTGCCTAGCCTTGCGTTGTCGTGCCTTAGCCTTGCCTCGCCTGACCGTGCCTTGCCTTGCGTTACCCTTTCCTTGCCTTGCCGTGAATTGCCTAGCCGTGCGTTGCCGTGCATCAGCCTTGCCTAGCCTCACCGTGCCTTGCCTTGCGTTACCCTTACCTTGCCTTGGTTTCCCTTCCTTTCATTGCCTTCCGTTACTCTTTGCTTTCCTTCCGTGCATTGCCTAGCCTTGCGTTGTCGTGCCTTAGCCTTGCCTCGCCTGAAGTGCCTTGCCTTGCGTTACCCTTTCCTTGCATTGCCGTGCATTGCCTAGCCGTGCGTTGCCGTGCCTTAGCCTTGTTTCCCCTTGCCGTGCCGTTCCTTCCGTTACCTTTGCCTTGCCTTGCTTTCCCTTGCCTTCCTTGCCTTCCGTTACGCTTTGCTTGCCTTCCGTTTATTGCCTAGCCTTGCGTTGTCGTGCCTTAGCCTTGCCTCGCCTGACCGTGCCTTGCCTTGCGTTACCCTTTCCTTGCCTTGCCGTGCATTGCCTAGCCGTGCGTTGTCGTGCATCAGCCTTGCCTTGCCTCACCGTGCCTTGCCTTGCGTTACCCTTTCCTTGCCTTGCCGTGCATTGCCTAGCCGTGCGTTGCCGTGCCTTAGCCTTGTTTCCCCTTGCCGTGCCGTTCCTTCTGTTACCCTTGCCTTGCCTTGCTTTCCCTTGCCTTCCTTGCCTTCCGTTACTCTTTGCTTGCCTTCTGTGCATTGCCTAGCCTTGCGTTGTCGTGCATTCGCCTTCCTCCCCAAACCGTGCCTTGCCTTGCGTTACCCTTTCCTTGCCTTGCCCTGCATTGCCTAGCCCTGTGTTGTCGTGCCTTAGCCTTGTTTCCCCTTACCGTGCCGTTCCTTTCGTTACCTTTGCCTTCCCCTGCTTTCTCTTGCCTTCCTTGCCTTCCGTTCCTCTTTGCTCGCCTTCCGTGCATTGCCTAGCCTTGCGTTGTCGTGCCTTAGCCTTTCCTCGCCTGACCGTGCCTTGCATTGCGTTACCCTTTCCTTTCCTTGCCGTGCATTGCCTAGCCGTGCGTTGTCGTGCATTTGCCTTGTCTTGCCTCACCGTGCTTTGCCTTGCGTTACCCTTTCCTTGCCTTGCCGTGCATTGCCTAGCCCTGCATTGTCGTGCCTTAGCTTTGTTTCCCCGTACCGTGCCGTTCCTTTCGTTGCCCTTGCCTTCCCTTGCTTTCCCTTGCCTTCCTTGCCTTCCGTTACTCTTTGCTTGCCTTCCGTTCATTGCCTAGCCTTGCGTTGTCGTGCCTTAGCCTTGCCTCGCCTGACCGTGCCTTGCTTTGCGTTACCCTTTCCTTGCCTTGCCGTGCATTGCCTAGCCGTGCGTTGTCGTGCATTTGCCTTGCCTTGCCTCACCGTGCCTTGCCTTGCGTTACCCTTTCCTTGCCTGGCCGTGCATTGCCTAGCCGTGCGTTGTCGTGCATTAGCCTAGTGTTGCCTTACCGTGCCTTGCCTTGCGTTCCCCTTTCCTTGCCTGGCCGTGCATGCCTAGCCGTGCGTTGCCGTGCCTTAGCCTTGTTTCCCCTTGCCGTGCCGTTCCTTCCGTTACCCTTGCCTTGCCTTGCTTTCCCTTGCCTTCCTTGCCTTCCGTTACTCTTTGCTTGCCTTCCGTGCATTGCCTAGCCTTGCGTTGTCGTGCCTTAGCCTTGCCTCGCGTAACGGTGCCTTGCCTTGCGTTACCCTTTCCTTTCCTTGCCGTGCATTGGCTAGCCCTGCGTTTTCGTGCCTTAGCCTTGTTTCCCCTTACCGTGCCGTTCCTTCCGTTACCCTTGCCTTCCCCTGCTTTCCCTTGCCTTCCTTGCCTTCCGTTACTCTTTGCTTGCCTTCCGTTTATTGCCTAGCCTTGCGTTGTCGTGCCTTAGCCTTGCCTCGCCTGACCGTGCCTTGCCTTGCGTTACCCTTTCCTTGCCTTGCCGTGCATTGCCTAGCCGTGCGTTGTCGTGCATCAGCCTTGCCTTGCCTCACCGTGCCTTGCCTTGCGTTACCCTTTCCTTGCCTTGCCGTGCATTGCCTAGCCGTGCGTTGCCGTGCCTTAGCCTTGTTTCCCCTTGCCGTGCCGTTCCTTCTGTTACCCTTGCCTTGCCTTGCTTTCCCTTGCCTTCCTTGCCTTCCGTTACTCTTTGCTTGCCTTCCGTGCATTGCCTAGCCTTGCGTTGTCGTGCATTCGCCTTCCTCCCCAAACCGTGCCTTGCCTTGCGTTACCCTTTCCTTGCCTTGCCCTGCATTGCCTAGCCCTGTGTTGTCGTGCCTTAGCCTTGTTTCCCCTTACCGTGCCGTTCCTTTCGTTACCCTTGCCTTCCCCTGCTTTCCCTTGCCTTCCTTGCCTTCCGTTACTCTTTGCTTGCCTTCCGTGCATTGCCTAGCCTTGCGTTGTCGTGCCTTAGCCTTTCCTCGCCTAAGCGTGCCTTGCCTTGCGTTACCCTTTCCTTGCCTTGCCGTGCATTGCCTAGCCGTGCGTTGTCGTGCATTTGCGTTGTCTTGCCTCACCGTGCTTTGCCTTGCGTTACCCTTTCCTTGCCTTGCCGTGCATTGCCTAGCCCTGCATTGTCGTGCCTTAGCTTTGTTTCCCATTACCGTGCCGGTCCTTTCGTTGCCCTTGCCTTCCCTTGCTTTCCCTTGCCTTCCTTGACTTCCGTTACTCTTTGCTTGCCTTCCGATCATTGCCTAGCCTTGCGTTGTCGTGCCTTAGCTTGCCTCGCCTGACCGTGCCTTGCCTTGCGTTACCCTTTCCTTGCCTTGCCGTGCATTGCCTAGCCGTGCGTTGTCGTGCATTTGCCTTGCCTTGCCTAACCGTGCCTTGCCTTGCGTTACCCTTTCCTTGCCTGTCCGTGCATTGCCTAGCCGTGCGTTGTCGTGCATTAGCCTTGTCTTGCCTTACCGTGCCTTGCCTTGCGTTACCCTTTCCTTGCCTGGCCGTGCATTGCGTAGCCGTGCGTTGCCGTTCCTTAGCCTTATTTCCCCTTGCCGTGACTTGCCTTTTGTTACACTTGCCTTGCCTTGCTTTGCCTTGCCTTCCTTTCCTTCCGTTACTCTTTCCTTGCCTAGCCGTGCACTGCCTAGCCTTGCGTTGTCGTGCATTAGCTTTGCCTCCCCAAACCGTGCCTTCCCTTGCGTTACCATTTACTTGCCTTGCCCTGCATTGCCTAGCCCTGTGTTGTCGTACCTTAGTCTTGTTTGCCCTTACCGTGCCGTTCCTTCCGTTACCCTTGCCTTTCCCTGCTTTCCCTAGCCTTCCTTGCCTTCCGTTCCTCTTTGCTTGCCTTCCGTGCATTGCCAAGCCTTGCGTTGTCGTGCCTTAGCCTTGCCTCGCCTGACCGTGCCTTGCCTTGCGTTACCCTTTCCTTGCCTTGCCGTGAATTGCCTAGCCGTGCGTTGCCGTGCATCAGCCTTGCCTAGCCTCACCGTGCCTTGCCTTGCGTTACCCTTACCTTGCCTTGGTTTCCCTTCCTTTCATTGCCTTCCGTTACTCTTTGCTTTCCTTCCGTGCATTGCCTAGCCTTGCGTTGTCGTGCCTTAGCCTTGCCTCGCCTGAAGTGCCTTGCCTTGCGTTACCCTTTCCTTGCCTTGCCGTGCATTGCCTAGCCGTGCGTTGCCGTGCCTTAGCCTTGTTTCCCCTTGCCGTGCCGTTCCTTCCGTTACCTTTGCCTTGCCTTGCTTTCCCTTGCCTTCCTTGCCTTCCGTTACGCTTTGCTTGCCTTCCGTTTATTGCCTAGCCTTGCGTTGTCGTGCCTTAGCCTTGCCTCGCCTGACCGTGCCTTGCCTTGCGTTACCCTTTCCTTGCCTTGCCGTGCATTGCCTAGCCGTGCGTTGTCGTGCATCAGCCTTGCCTTGCCTCACCGTGCCTTGCCTTGCGTTACCCTTTCCTTGCCTTGCCGTGCATTGCCTAGCCGTGCGTTGCCGTGCCTTAGCCTTGTTTCCCCTTGCCGTGCCGTTCCTTCTGTTACCCTTGCCTTGCCTTGCTTTCCCTTGCCTTCCTTGCCTTCCGTTACTCTTTGCTTGCCTTCCGTGCATTGCCTAGCCTTGCGTTGTCGTGCCTTAGCCTTTCCTCGCCTGACCGTGCCTTGCCTTGCGTTACCCTTTCCTTGCCTTGCCGTGCATTGCCTAGCCGTGCGTTGTCGTGCATTTGCCTTGTATTGCCTCACCGTGCTTTGCCTTGCGTTACCCTTTCCTTGCCTTGCCGTGCATTGCCTAGCCCTGCATTGTCGTGCCTTAGCTTTGTTTCCCCGTACCGTGCCGTTCCTTTCGTTGCCCTTGCCTTCCCTTGCTTTCCCTTGCCTTCCTTGCCTTCCGTTACTCTTTGCTTGCCTTCCGTTCATTGCCTAGCCTTGCGTTGTCGTGCCTTAGCCTTGCCTCGCCTGACCGTGCCTTGCTTTGCGTTACCCTTTCCTTGCCTTGCCGTGCATTGCCTAGCCGTGCGTTGTCGTGCATTTGCCTTGCCTTGCCTCACCGTGCCTTGCCTTGCGTTACCCTTTCCTTGCCTGGCCGTGCATTGCCTAGCCGTGCGTTGTCGTGCATTAGCCTAGTGTTGCCTTACCGTGCCTTGCCTTGCGTTACCCTTTCCTTGCCTGGCCGTGCATTGCGTAGCCGTGCGTTGCCGTTCCTTAGCCTTGTTTCCCCTTGCCTTGCCTTGCCTTTTGTTACACTTGCCTTGCCTTGCTTTGCCTTGCCTTCCTTTCCTTCCGTTACTCTTTCCTTGCCTAGCCGTGCACTGCCTAGCCTTGCGTTGTCGTGCATTAGCTTTGCCTCCCCAAACAGTGCCTTGCCTTGCGTTACCATTTCCTTGCCTTGCCCTGCATTGCCTAGCCCTGTGTTGTCGTGCCTTAGTCTTGTTTGCCCTTACCGTGCCGTTCCTTCCGTTACCCTTGACTTTCCCTGCTTTCCCTAGCCTTCCTTGCCTTCCGTGCATTGCCTAGCCTTGCGTTGTCGTGCCTTAGCCTTGCCTCGCCTGACCGTGCCTTGCCTTGCGTTACCCTTTCCTTGCCTTGCCGTGAATTGCCTAGCCGTGCGTTGTCGTGCATCAGCCTTGCCTTGCCTCACCGTGCCTTGCCTTGCGTTACCCTTACCTTGCTTTGCTTTCGCTTACTTTCATTGCCTTCCATTACTCTTTGCTTTCCTTCCGTGCATTGCCTAGCCTTGCGTTGTCGTGCCTTAGCCTTGCCTCGCCTGACAGTGCCTTGCCTTGCGTTACCCTTTCCTTGCCTTGCCCTGCATTGCCTAGCCCTGTGTTGTCGTGCCTTAGCCTTGTTTCCCCTTACCGTGCCGTTCCTTTCGTTACCCTTGCCTTCCCCTGCTTTCCCTTGCCTTCCTTGCCTTCCGTTACTCTTTGCTTGCCTTCCGTTCATTGCCTAGCCTTGC